>NC_138373.1:151022419-151050466 GCF_054177405.1 Leptonychotes weddellii | reverse complement strand
TTTTTTTTTTTAAAGATTTTATTTATTTATTTGACAGAGAGAGAGATAGTGAGAGCAGTAACACAAGCAGGGGGAATGGGAGAGGGAGAAGCAGGCTTCTTGCCGAGCAGGGAGCCCGATGTGGGACTCGATCCCAGGACCCTGGGATCATGACCTGAGCCGAAGGCAGACGCTTAACGACTGAGCCACCCAGGCGCCCTGGCCTTCTGACTTCTTAACTGCTGTCAGTCTCAACTGCCCAGCTACTACTTTCTTGATAGTGGTTCACTCCAAAACTAACTTTCTGTGTTTGTTTCAATGTTGGACCTGCTGAATCTTAACGAATCCTATCCAGCCCCAGCCAGGGATCTTCTGGTCCGAACTCCTGAGCCATTTAACCAAGCAGCAGTATATAAGCAGACTCATGCTGTTATCAGCAGACTCCTTTACCAGAGAGCTTCTTACCCCCACCACCCTTCAATCTATTTAACCTCATGCCAGTCAGTTACACATCCTTTTCTACACCATGCCTCATACTTAGAGTAACCAGAATCCTGAACACCTTCAAGGAACAAGCAGAATTTAAACTGACTTGTAACTATATTCTCCCAGAGCTGAGGTTATTAAGCTATGTCACAGTTTATTTTGATCAAGTATAATCTCTTAGTTTATTTTTTTATTAAATTTCTTTTTTTTTTTTTTTAAGATTTTATTTATTTATTTGACAGAGAGAGACAGCGAGAGAGGGAACACAAGCAGGGGGTGGGGGAGAGGGAGAAGCAGGCTTTCCGCGGAGCAGGGAGCCCGATGCGGGGCTCAATTCCAGGACCCTGGGATCATGACCTGAGCCGAAGGCAGCCGCTTAACGACTGAGCCACTCAGGCACCCCTAACCTGTTAGTTTATATTCAGTTCCCTTTATTGATGATTTCAAAGCCTAGGTTTTCTTCTGCATCAACTGGGACGATTATGTGGGGGGTTTTCCCCTTTATTCTTTTGATCTGGTATATTACACTGATGATTTTCCTTTGTTGAACCACTCTTGCATTTCTAAAATAAATCCTACTTGGTCGTGATGTATAATCCTTTTAATATGCTGCCAGATTTGGTTTGCTGGTATTTTGTTGATGCTTTAAAGCACCTAGGCTTTTTTAAAGGATTCACTATTAGGGTTATTAAGAACACTTCACTTCTTGCCAAGTGAGTGTTAGTCCCCTAGTGAATATATCTCTCAAGATGAGTATCAACAATATTTGTAACTACCTTGCAATCATAATATATTTTTTGAATTCAGACATAGTAAAAACTTATCTTTTCTGCATCCTCCTTTAGAAGAATAAACTTTGAGCATCAGTGATAAAGACAAAGCCATTTCCAAAATTATTCTCACTGCAAATTCATAACGAGTGCAAAGTTGAAGGCTTCCAACATACAGTTAATGAACAAGAAGGAGGTTCTCAATCTGTTCCCATTTACATCATGACCTCATAGGGATAATTGGGCATTTCTTATTCATTAGATTAAAATCGTGCTTGGCACATAGTAGGCCATTTTTTTAAAGATTTATTTATTTATTTATTTGACAGCGAGAGAGGGAACACAAGCAGGGGGAGAGAGAGAGGGAGAAGCAGGCTTCCCGCGGAGCAGGGAGCCTGATGTGGGGCTTGATCCCAGACCCTGGGATCACGACCTGAGCCAAAGGCAGACACTTAATGACTGAGCCACCCAGGTGCCCCAGTAGGCCATTTTTTAAAAAACATTTTATTTATTTATTTGACAGAGAGACAATGAGAGAGGGAATACAAGCAGGGGGGGTGCGAGAAGGAGAAGCAGGCTTCCTGCTGAGCAGGGAGCTCAATGTGGGACTCAATCCCAGGACCCCGGGATCATGACCCGAGCCAAAGGCAGATGCTTAACGACTGAGCCACCTAGGTGCCCCATAGTAGGCCATTAATAAATATTTCTTTTTTTTTTTTTTTTTAAGATTTTATTTATTTATTTGAGAAGAGAGAACTTGAGCCAGGGGAGGGGCAAGCAGATACCCTGCTCAGTGCGGAGCCCGATCCTAGGACCCTGAGATCAAGACCTGGGCCTAAGGCACTGAGCCACCCAGGCGCCCCCTAGCCACACTTTACATACTTGGTTGTCAAGGGACATTTCTGTCACTGCAGAAAGTTCTGACAGTGCTATGCATGATCTGACAGGTGGGGGAATTCAGTCCTTCACAAATCAGAAACACAACAGCAGTAGAGCCGAAAGGTCTCACATTTATTACTGAACCAACCTACTGGTGCAGAGGCATAGTCACAGAGAAAAATCATTTCCATGATAAGACAAGTCTATGGCCAGGTAGGAAGGATGTTTATAGAATGATAGAACACATGATCTTCACGCAGCTTAATTAAATATGTGTGCCAATTAAGTGTGTCATTTCATGATGTGTGACGCCTTATAGACCCAGCTTGGTTCTTCTCCAGTGCCTCCTCTTGGAGTTGTACCTGATCTTATTACCAGTTTTCATCCGAATCCACTGGGGAATGGGATGATTCTGCTTTTGTTTCTTGGCCAGGAATCGCTTGATTCTGAAAGTCTCGTGAGAAGACATGGCGAGAAGCAGCCAGCCACGCAGAGCAGGATGGTGGCAAAAAAGAGAAAGCAGTAAATATTTCTGATAAATGAATGAATGAATAAATAAATTCAGTCTTTGTATTTTGTAAAGAAGAAAAATTGCTTACCCCCAAGAATTATCCTAAGACAATGAATAACATTTTATTTGTGTTTTTTCCTTTTAAAAAAGCAATCAAAACATGAACTGTACATCATAGGACTCTCAGAAACCTAAACAGGATGGCAAGGGGGTATAGAGCAGCTCCAATACATACCCCACTCCATAGTTAACGAACGAGCCTATGCTTGCTTAGAACACACACCTACCCCATCTCCTGCTGTGCTCCACAGAAAAGTTGCCTTATAATTGCAGGTTTTACTGTATATAGTCCCTATGATGAAACCTAAAAAGGTGTTTTATTAATTCAGTTTTCAGGCAGACCCCAAAAAACCCATCGGGGGACACATTCTGGCTCATGCTTCAACAACAAGAATAAGCTTGAGAAAAGGAAGAGGAGAACTGAGAATTGCCAAGATTTATGACAGGTAAATATTTTCTTATTTTTAATCAGTTTCTTGGGCATATGGCATTAAATAGAATTGCCTCTCCTGAGAGGCTGTAATTATACCACTAGCAGATCCTACATGTCTGAATTTCCTTCTCAAAAAGTATTCAGTCCATTGGGAAGTCCCTACTATGGACTAGGTTCTAGGGATTCAGGGATTCTGTTGACATATAGACTTGTCCCTGACCTTCCAAAGCTTACAGTGAAGCTAGATAGCAAAAGAATGATTCCAGTTGAAGTGTGGTCAGTGCAGGGAAAGTATAGAATATGGTAGAGATATATTCTTCTTTCTTCTGCCAGGTTTGTTTTTTGGGTTTTGTTGTTGTTGTTGTTGTTGTTTTTAGGTTTCAGTTTAAACATCACTTCCACAGGGAACCTGTCCCTAACCCTTCAGTCTAAGCTGTACCCTATATTATAATTTATATTCTCTCACGGTACTTTACTTATTTAATAAGAATTATAAACAATAAATTTTTACAAGAGACCTACAACACACCAGCTGTTCTAGGTTCTGGAGATAGAGCAGTGACTAAAACAGAAAGACAAGGCCCTGCTCTCATAGAGCTTATATTCTACTGGTAATGATTTATGTGATGCATGCCATCCAGCTAGATAGCAAATACCCCGAGGACAGGGACATGATTCTCTTGCTCACTGCTGTATTCCCAGTACCTGAGACATAATAGATGTACAATATTTGTGATTGACTGATTAGCCAACCCTGAGCAACAGGGCAGATTTGTAATAACTCTACCCTAGGGGGGAAAAATCAACCAAAAAGAAATCACATGAGCTCTTAATCTGGTTTTTGCTATGAATCACAGTACTTATTATGGGCTGGGGAAAGGGAGTCCCCCAAAGTTGTGGAACAGGAGGGAGAGGGTGTCCCCAAGAGGCAAGGGCCTCTCTCCTTCTGTCAGTTAAATAAATAAATAAAATCTTAAAAAAACAAACAAACAAACAAAAAACACACAGAAGCCAGAGTGATCCCTTGTAAAATTGAGTCAGATCATATCTATCTTCTGCTTAAAACTCTCCAATGGCTCCCCATCTTAACTCAGAATAAAAGCTCGAGTCTCTATAGTGGTTTACTTAGCACTACATGTGTGTCCCTATCCTGTTGCCCCTGCTCTCCTCTCACAGCATTGCAACTTCAGTGGGCACTTTGACATTCTATAAACGTGCCAGGCACAGTTCTACCTTAGGGGCCTTGTACTTGCCTAGAATCATCTTTCCCCACGTAGCCCTCATTCTGATTATCAATCTCCCCTCCTCTAATCTTTGATCAAATATGACCTTCTCCACAATACCTGTCTAGATCTCCCTATTTAAAATTGCAACTCCTCCCAGTTTCCACACTTCTACTGTCCCTTACCCAGCTCTATTTTTTTCTTTCCCCATAACACTTATCATCTTCTAACATATTACATAATATATTTGTTATGTTCATTATTTATTATCTGTTTCTTCTTCTCCCCAAATATAAATTCCACAAGGACAGGGATCTTTGTCTATTTTTTTCACTTCTAGATTTCAAGTGCCTACAACAAAGATTTAGCAGGTGCTCAATAAATACTTTCTTAGTGAATGAATGAAAGGCCTTGCCCAGATCACACAATCAATAAAAGATGGAACTGGGATTAGAATCTGTACTGTCTGAATCTAGGGCCAACACTTTTAATCATTACACTATTTCTCAGTTTGTTAAAGATGCTCTATTTTGGACAGTCATAACATCTGCTATAGTTACTGCCGTGGCTTCAACTACTAACTTACACAGATGTAAGAGAAAAACATTTCTTGTTCGGAGAAAACACAAAATTCTCGAGGAATTGAGCAGAAAAAGGTTATCGGAAGAATTCCCAGATATACAAGAGTGACTACAAAAATGAACTAAGCTCTTTCCCTAGAATGTCACTATAGGGGGCACCTGGGTGGCTCAGTTGGTTAAGCGTCTGCTTTTGGCTCAGGTCATGATCCCACTATAGTTACAGACTCCCTAAGTAATTATAGCTGGCCCCCAGTCTGCATTTTTCTCTCTTTAAAACTTTTTTTAAAAAGATTTTATTTATTTATTTATTTATTTGACAGAGAGAGCGAGCACAAGCAGGGAGAGCAGCAGGCAGAGGCAGAGGGAGAAGCAGGGTCTCCACTGAGCAGGGAGCCCGACTCAGGGCTCAATCCCAGGACCCTAGGATCATGACCTGAGCTGAAGGCAGTTGCTTAACCGAATGAGCCACCCAGGCGCCCCGCTCTCTTTAAAACTTTTGAGTGAAGAAAAACCCCATTTATTTTATTCCACTTAGCATATCTGAGATTGATGGACATTAAAAACAAAGAACTCTACTGAATTCGAAGAAAAAACAAATTTTAAATAATTACCAAGAACTGAAAAGGCACCCAAATGGTCAAGTTTCTGAAGTAATTGTTTTTGATTCTATTTCTAGAACCAAAAAAGCAAACAAATCCCAGTTCAATTTTGCAGATACCTTGCTTGGTCCTCCTCTTTCTCATCTCCTTAGCTTCCTGCCATTTGAAAGTGGCCAGCTGAGTATTTTCCATCAAAGCCAAAAGGTTATTTTCTGATTCAGCTCAGGCCTTCTTATCCAGCTCTAGTTTTAGTTTAGCAAGACCGGCCTTATTTATAGCCCATTTACTATCCTCGGCGGGGAGGGGGGCCTGCTATTTCCTAAGGGAAGTAACCTAACCCATAGTGTGCTCAGAGTATAGTGCCTAATCTCCACCCATCTAATAAAACAAAACAAATAAACAAAATCAAAAAACAAAAACCAGCTTTGAGAGGCAATAAAGTCTGGTGGTTGAGAACATAAGCTTTGGGGGCGCCTGGTCGGCTCAGTCGGTTAAGCGTTTGCCTTCCGCTCAGATTGTGGTCCCAGGGTCCTGGGATCAAGTTCCGCTGGAATCAAGTCTGGCATCGGGCTCCTGGCTCAGTGGCAAGCCTGCTTCTCCCTCTGCCTGCTGCTCCCCCTACTTGTGCTCTCTCTCTCTCTCTCTCGCTGACAAAAAAAATAAATAAATAAAATCTTAAAAAAAAAAGAAAGAACAACAACAACATTGAGCTTTGGAGTCAAATAACTTAGTCTCTCATCCAGCATCTTCATTTACCAGCAATTGTGACCTTGGGCAAATTACTTCTCTCTGAACCTCGATCTTCTCATCTGTAAAATGGGGATAATAATACAGACCCAAGGGGCGCCTGGGTGGCTCGGTTGGTTAAGCGACTGCCTTCGGCTCAGGTCATGATCCTGGAGTCCTGGGATCGAGTCCCGCATTGGGCTCCCTGCTCGGCAGGGAGTCTGCTTCTCCCTCTGACCCTCCCCCCTCTCATGTGCTCTCTCTCATTCTCTCTCTCTCAAATAAAAAAAAAATAATAATAATACAGACCCAAGAGTTCTCATAAAGTTAAAATAAAATGATATAAAGGAGACCGACATGTAGTAATTAGTAAATACTTAATAAATGAAAGCTATTAATGTTACTAAACAATCACCAAAACCTGGATATAATAATAGCACAAAATAGCAGTAGCTCTTTCTCTCATGATCAATAATTTTCAAATTTTTATTTCTTGTTTAGCCTTTTACTTGAGTTTTAGATATTCGTTTCCAACTGCTTGCAGAACTCCTCTACAGGACTATCACACAGGTACTTCAAACACAACATACCTAAACCTAACTTTCTTCTTCTCTCTTTCTCTTTTTTTTTTTTAGATCTTATCATTTGTTTGAAAAAGAGAGAGAGCACAATGTGGTGGGGGGGGCAGAGGGAGAGGGAGAAGCAGACTCCCCACTGAGCAGGGAGGCTGATGCAGGCTTGATCCCAGGACCCCGAGATCATGACCTGAGCCAAAGGCAGACACTCAACCAACTGAGCCACCCAGATGCCCCTATTCTTCTCTTTCTTATCTATAACACAAGTATATATTCCCATATTTTTGTTTATACTATTCCCTCTGCCTAGAATGCCCCCATTTCTGCCTCAAAAGCCTCTTCAAATATTATCTATGAGGCCTTTCCTAATCAACCTCACCGGTATAATGTCTCCTTTCTTTTTTCTTTTTTTTTTTTTTAAGATTTTATTTATTTATTTGACAGAGAGAGACACAGCGAGAGAGGGAACACAAGCAGGGAGAGTGGGAGAGGGAGAAGCAGGCTTCCCGCCGAGCAGGGAGCCCGATGTGGGGCTCGAACCCAGGACCCTGGGATCATGATCTGAGCCGAAGGCAGACGCTTAATGACTGAGCTACCCAGGCGCCCCTAATGTCTCCTTTCTTTAGAGTTCTGTAACATATATATTGACTTTATGAAATTTAGCTTACTTTGCATATTTGTCATACGTCATACATAGTTCACCTGTTAGACTTCTTGAGAGTAGGGACTCAGTCCCATTTTTGTGAAATCGGTAGGGTTTAGTACATACTAACATATGATTTTCACAAGTTGAAAACATGACTTTCTTGCAAATAAATATAAAATAAACATGTGTCAAAGACTTGATTCAACTCAAGTAATGAAGAAACTGATTCAAAGGATAATTTGAAAGAGATTTATTTAGTCAATCAAAGGAATGCTGAAATAAATTTGCTAATAGATGAAAAACTGGTTAATATAAGGCAATAAATTGTAACATTTGAAGTTGTTTTTTCTACTAGAGGGAAATCAATTGCTTCTCTACACAATGAAATTCATTTCCAGTGCTATAGACTGGAATCATCTGCATCACCCTCAGACAAGAATCACCTGCATTGCTCTCAGTTTTCCACAAATTAACCTCTACTCCTACAGTTTTGTAGAATTAAGTAAAAGGTGAAACCTAAAAGATCATATAATCACATACAAATATAAAATGTCAAAGATTTTATTTAAGTCATTAATTAATGCAGGAACTAATAAGATTTTATAATCAGATCAAAGAAAAAATCAAAACAACACACATATGGAGCCAAATAAGGAATGCTAAAATGAATTAGAAATTGATCAAAAACAGGTCAATATCCATAGGACAAGAATCAATTGCATTCCTCCTCATACAATTTACATTTCTATGGACAAGAATAATTTGTATTACTCATGGTTACCTACAACTTGCAGAGTTGTCAAGTAGCTCAAAGACAACGAAAAGCAGAGTCCTCACAACCTGGAAGGATGTGCTGGGCAACCTATTTTTCCACTGAAGGTACTTGGTAATCTTTTAGTTCACTTCAGAGCCTTTCACAATTTTGCCCTGCATTGGCCTAGTCATCAGAAACGTGCACCTCCCCCCTTTTGACCCAGACCCCTGAAGGCCTGCCACACTGTTGCCTGAGAGTATACTGGAAGAACACCCAGTTATTCCTTCTGCCTATTTCCAAGTTTGGGGTCATTTTTCTTGACATTCAGAACCTTAGAAATGCAAGTTGTTCGGTGTTTGTGAGGGTTGGTAATCCTTGCAGGTAAATTCTATAGTCCATATTTAGCTGTAGCAACTCTGAAATGTCTCTGGAGACTCAGACTGATAGGGGTGTGATGCCTGTGACATGAATATGGTATTTATAGAAATAGAGCTTTTTTTAAACTTCTGTTCCCTTGTATTCTGTTAGCCCTGAGATGCCTGAAAATGAAGCCACCTTCGCAATAACTGCTGGAGGGATTGGGGATGCCAAGGAGTAGGCGGCGAATTGATGCAGATTGTTTCTTAGTGCTTATTAGGAGCTGAAGAAATGGAAGAGCAGTCTCAAATTTCAGACCTTGAAGTAAGAGTTTGTTTTTTTCACATGTTATTACAGGAAAGTCAACAAAAGGAATTTAAATCTTATATTTATCCTAAAAGTCCCTGATGTATAATCACTATACATTGTATGTCAATTCAGGAAAAAAAAAAAAATATATATATATATATTCATACATGTGTATATATGAATAAAGCTATTGAAAACTAATTGGGAAGGGGTACCTGATCCTATCACTTTAGCTGTCCAAAGTCAGCCACTAAACAGAAAATCTAAGAGCCCAGAAATGCACCATTCTCCTATCATTTCCCCTTGAACACTTACAGAAGTGGACACACTTCCAAAAGAGGGGAAGCCATTTACAGGACACACAAAAAAGCTTTTTTTATTTACAACATCAAACTGTACATTCACCTCTATAGCAATGGAAAAGAAATATTAAATTAAACTAAATTTTAAACCATTTGACTTTTTGACAAGTTGAAATTACTTTTAAAAAATGTATTTCTGATTCAAACATATTTTATGGGGTGATAAAGAGGAAGGTAACTAGGAAATTTACAGTTTGGGGTAATCAATGTAGCATGAGTTTTATATATATATATTTTTAAAGATTTTATTTATTTATTTGACAGAGAGAGACACAGTGAGAGAGGGAACACAAGCAGGGGGAGTGGGAGAGGGAGAAGCAGGCTTCCCGCCGAGCAGGGAGCCCGATGCGGGGCTCGATCCCAGGACCCTGGGATCATGACCTGAGCCGAAGGCAGACGCTTAACAACTGAGCCACCCAGGCGCCCCATGAGTTTTATATTTTAAGTTTGGGGTAGAGAATTCAAAATATTTTTTAAAAAATATTAAAGTTAATTTACATGTAAAATTTCTGAACACTAAATTTAGAAATGTGCAAAAGAATATTGTTTTTTTCTGTTAAACAAAAATAAAATCTAGTTTTCAGAATGAATGTATGATAAAAGTATTTCAAAATTAAAATACTATTTATAATGACAATCTTTATAGACCTCAAAAAGATTTCATCTCTTACGTTGCATCACCTTGTATGAAAATGCAAGTATTGAAAGTACCATTTGTTACAAAAGATATTTGATTATCCATTCTCATTCACTCAGCAACGCTTAGAGCTAAAAAATAGACAAGGAAAGAATGGTTCCTGCCCCCAAAGAATGTGTACACTAGTTAAGAGAAAATACTAATATTTATGAAAGAATGAAAGAGAGCAAATGATTATTTAATTAATTTATCAGTAGTGTGGTCTTGGATTATAGGATTCCAAAAATGGGAGAGGAAAGGTTAAGCTGTGGGACAGCATGTGCAAAGGCAGAGAAGCTGGGATTTGGAAACAGAGACCAGCCTGACAAGCAGAAATTGTTCAGTGTGGGGTACTGGGAAATAAGAGCTTTTTTTTTGTTTTTACTTTTTTTATACCACAGAAGCTGTTTTCTGAAGAAGCAGAGATAAGTCATCTAGGAGCAGATTTTCTGTATTCAGCAAAGTCACTTAAATGACTTCTTTTGGTATACAAATATAAATGCATACTTTTTGCCCTGGGGAAGGGAAGATTTTGTTACTTGATAAAAACTGAGCTACAGCTAAAGATTCCCTGGTATGCAGAGCACTAGAGGGCAATGGACTAATTTATATAGGAGCCCGGAGCCTTTTGGTAGGAAAGGAAATATAAGTCCCAAGATTTGAGATTCAGAAAAATTTTCTGGATTAAATTGAGTAACCCCCTCACCAATGAGAATTTACCGAGAGGTGGGCAGTAGGTTTGGAAACCAGCACCTAATCCAAGGGCCTACCGTTCTGTGGGTAGGCTAGTTATAATATGACATGTAGCTAAAGCCGGAAACCTCTCTGGGTCCAGCTACTCTATGTGTCCTGCTTTGGAGAACAGTAGCTGAGAACAGTGAACTAAGAAGCTGTAACCTTGGGGCCCAACTTTGGGACAGCAGAGCAGATTGTGCGGTGCCCATGGAACTCTGCTAGGCCAGGGTTCAATATGCTGGGGCTTTCCAGTCCTCCCCCTCCTCTCACTCCTGAAACAGCTCTCACTCCTTATTCTAAGAGGGACAGAAAAGCTAAAAAACGAGCTTTTTTTGGTCAGGACTCTTGGTTGCAAGCCACAGAAACTTAAAGTAGCAAATGGAAGATAGGAATTCATTGGCTCATGAAACCAAAAAGTCCAGAAGTAGTGCTGACTTTAGCCACAGATGGAGCCAAGATCTCAAACAGCATCATCAGGACCTGCCTCCTTTTCGGGTCTGATCATTTCCATGCTGCTCTTGTTCGCAGACAGGCTTTCCCCGCATAGTAGCCAAGATGCTGCTTGAGGCTCTAGGCTTACATCCCACTAAGTTAGAAAACCCACTAGAAAAAGCATGCCTTTTTCCTCCATAGATTATTCATTCTGTGGAAAAAAACAAACAAACAAAGACTATCAAATGAGAACAGAGGTTATTTACTCAGAGTTTGCTACAGCAAGAGAGTCAGTGACCTCTATTTGCTTTTCATAGAGACTCAAAGGCAGGCAGAGGAATGGGAAAGCTTTATAGTAGAAGAAGGAAAGGCTTTAGATGTGTTCTGATTGGAAGTTGTTGGCATGGGGAAGCTGGAGGATTAATCTGATGGAGACATAGAAAATGGATAAAGGAAATAACACTGGCATCAGGGAGACATTTTAGGAAACAGTTACAAAAATTAAACTGTGAGATGGTAAATACTGGGACTGGAGTAGCAGTGAAATAGACATTTCAAGAAGGTGGTTAAGAATTGGTGTGAGATTGGGGCGCCTGGGTGGCTCAGTTGGTTAAGCGACTGCCTTCGGCTCAGGTCATGATCCTGGAGTCCCGGGATCGAGTCCCATATCAGGCTCCCTGCTCAGCAGGGGGTCTGCTTCTCCCTCTGCCCTCTTCCCTCTCGTGCTCTCTGTCTCTCATTCTCTCTCTCTCAAAAAAAAAAAAAAAAAAAAAAGAATTGGTGTGAGATTGAATAAAAACAGAAGAGTCACAGGTGACTATTGACAAAGTTCTCTAACCTATGAAAGGAGATTATATTTGTATCATGATCAGGAATGAGGAAGTGGCTAATAGAGATTAGGGCTTTTACCTGGGAAGGTTTGTGTATTAGTTTTCTAGGACTGCCATAACCAAATACCATAAACTGGATGGCTTAAACAACAGAATTTTATTGTCTCACAGTTCTGGAGGCTATAAGTCCAAGGTCAAGGTTGGTTCCTTCTGAGGTCCATGAGGGAGAATCTGTTCCCTGCCTCTTCCATTGCTTCTGTTGGTTTTCTGGTGACCTTCAGCATTCCTTGGCTTGTAGAAGAATCACCCCATTTCTGCCTTCATCTTCACATGACATTCT
The DNA here is from genome assembly GCF_054177405.1 of Leptonychotes weddellii. NCBI lineage: Eukaryota > Metazoa > Chordata > Mammalia > Carnivora > Phocidae > Leptonychotes > Leptonychotes weddellii. The sequence goes on along the minus strand of NC_138373.1, from coordinate 151,038,203 downwards.
TACTATGTGTATGTCTTTGTGTTCAAATTTCCCCCTTTTATAAGGATACCAGTCATGTTGGATTAGATGCCCACCCTACTCTAGTGAGACCTCAATTTAACTAATTACATCTATAATGACCTTATTCCAAAATAAGGTCACATTCTGAGGTATTAGGGGTTAGGACTTCAATGTATGAATTTTAGTGGGGACAGGGACCATAGCAGTTAGTAAGAATCAGGTAAAGTCAAGGGTCAAACATTGTTGGCCCGTAACCTCCTCAGGAGCTTCCCAGGGGTAATCTGAAATCAGCCCCCATGGGTGGAGGACAGGGAGAGACTGAAGAAAGAGGCAGACCCCTCTCTTGGTGGGTGGCCATTTTAATAAGCAAAAGGAACTTACATATGAGGCTTGTCTCAGGCAGCAGCAAGACAAGTTTGGATCCCTGCACCCGCCCACCAAATCTTAAAAGTTTATGGAGAGGCCTTAACTGGGTTCAGTCACATTGAGAAGACCAAGAACACCGTACAGGTGTTCTCAACACCACACTATCTCAAGTCTATCCTTAGAAAAATGGGAAAGACAAGTGAAACCCATACTCTAAGGATGGGGGAGGGGGTAAGGAGCTCCGATTGCCTGAGTCTAGCTCACAGGTCAACAGGCATTCATGTCTTCTCAGTGACCTCCCCTAACAAACACCAGGATGCACAAGACACAATCTGTACTCAATACAGGCTACAGTCAGAAACATGTAAGTCAAGATCTAGGGAAACCTAGTATCTACTTAGAAAATGAAGAGGGTGAAATAGAATATTTCTACCACTCCTTTCTAACTTTCCTGTTCAATCATTCCTTAAACAGAAAAGAAAAAAACAAGGATAGAAAGCCCGATTAGAATAGGGTGGCCAAGCCAAAAATAGGGAATACAATAGACTAGACACCTGAGAAGGGATATCTTTTTATGGCGAAAAGAGGGATTGGGACCTTGGACACCAAGCTTACCTGGTCAAGTCTTCTTCACCTGACTCTGGCTTGGATATAGTGAATGTTTATAATTTTTTGGTTGTACAGTTTCCATTTTTCTATTATAATAACACTCTGGTTTTCTTTTAAAGAGTTATCTCTCCCCAGTTCATGTAGTCTATCCTGAGACATTGGATACTGAGTGATAGTTGCAAGGATTGAAACATGGGTTAGAAGCCACTCATTTGTACAGTGACAGCAGGGTGGCCGAGCCAGCAGCAGTGGCAGTGACCTGGCAGTCTGTTCCTGCTGCTAGACTGCAGGTTTCTGACTCCTCAACTGCAGTGTTGTTCAAACTCCTGTCCATCCCTGGGGTGGTTTTCCAGCCTCCTGCCAACTCAATGACTCCTAATGTCCTTCTGACAAATTTTCCTTTGCTTCAGCTAGCCAGAGTTGGACTATACATACTACTTGCCATCTAGAACTCCAACCAAGGCACAGAGAAAGTGATTCCCAAATGCTGCTTCAGGGAAATGGAGAAAAAAGAAGCCAGGAAGGGCTTGCTTAACACCCAGATGAAAGATTCCTTATTATTCATACTCTTCATATGTTCTTCTATACCAGTCTTTTTTGTTTTGTTTTGTTAAGTAGGCTCCATGCACAGTGTGGAGCCCCATGCAAGGCTTGAACTCATGACCCTGAGATCAAGACCTGAGCTGAAGTCAAAAGTCAGACACTTAACCTACTGAGCCACCCAGGTGCCCCAGTCTTTAATATATTAAAAGGAAATTTGGGGGATGCCTGGGTGGCTCAGTCGGTTAAGCATCTGCCTTTGGCTCAGGTCATGATCCTAGGGTCCTGGGATCAAGTCCTGCATCGGGCTCCTTGCTCAGCGGGGAGCCTGCTTCTCCCTCTGCCTGCCACTCATCCTGCTTGTGCACTCTCTCTCTCTCTGATAAATAAATAAAATCTTTAAAAAAAAAAAGGAAATTTGGGATTTTACTTGGCCGAATATAAAAGAAAAACTGAAAATAATGGTGTCTTAAACAAAATCAAGGTTTATATTTCTCTCATTGACAAGTAATCTGAAGCCAGGCAGTCCAGAGATGTTATGGTACCTCTACTTTGTCCTAGGGACCCCTACTTTGTCATCAGGCTTCTTTCTGCTTGACCATTCTCGCTCTTGGTTTCCATCCTCAGGGTCACCTTATGACCTAAGATAGTGCTTGGAACTCTTGTCAGAGAAACCAAGCTGGGGGAAGAAAGATGAAAGGCAGAAGGGCAGAAAAAAAAAGTTCCTTCCAGCTGAGTCAACCCCTGTGAAGCAGCCCTCCCACACACTTCTGCTTGTATCTCATTGGCCTGAACTCAGTCACAAAGCCATATCTACACACAAAGAAGTAGGGAACTAGTCTTTTGTTCTAGACAGCAATATGCCCAGCTAGAACTGAGAGTTCTGTAAGTAAGGGGGAAAAGGAGAACAGTTGTTGGGTAAGCAACTAGCAGTCTCTACCACAAAATCTTTTACTTCCTCAGCAAAGACAAACTCATTGAAGGTCTGTTATATACAATGCAGGGCATTTCAGGGGTTTTCTATTTGTACCGGTAGAGCTGGTTGAGGAATATATCAGTTAGAATGCCTTCAGCTGTGGAGCACCTGGCTGGTTCAGTGGGTGGAGCATGAGACCCTTGATCTCAGAGTCGTGAGTTCGAGCCCCACATCAGATGTAGAGAGTACTTTAAAAAAAAAAAAAGAATGCTTTCAGCAGCAAGTAACAGAAAACCCAACTCAAAGGAACTTAAGCAGTGAGGAAATATGCCTTCTCATATAATTAAAAGTCCAGAAGTTGACCTTAATTAATTAACTAGTCAGTTCATTAATATAATTAATATAGTACTTAAGTTAATAGCAACTATATAATGTCATCAAGGGTCCAGGTTCTTCCTGTTTCTTCACTTTCCCATCCTCAGTGCTGGTTCATTCTCCAAAAGCTCCCCTCATGGTCAAAAGATGGTTATAGGGTTCTATTTCACATCCTAATATGACAACATCTAGATAAAAGAGCAAGGAAACAACCCAGTCACACAGCTGCCTTCAGCTCATGGGTTGGCTGGAGGGTCTAAGATGGCTTCACCCATGTGTCTAGGGTCATGGCAGGGATGGATGAAAGGGTGGGACTTCTCTCTGTCATCATTCAGTTGTCTAGCCTGAGCTTCTACATGGTACCTGCGTTCCAGAAAGGCAAGTGCTTATCAAGCTTCTACTTGTCTCATGCTTACTAATGTCCTATTGGCCAAAGCAAGTCATGCACCAAGTCCAGAGTCATTGTGGGAGGGGACTACACAGGAGCTTGAACGCCAGGAGCTATGGTTCCTTGGAAGTCATCAGTGTAACAGTATTCTACAGGGTACTATGTTGGGCCTTTGTAGGTAGGGAAAATTCATCTTCAGGAGCTTACAGTATGGTCAGAAACATGAGACACAAGCTATTAGAAAGTTAAATAGCAACACAGGATTTAAATAACATTTTTAAGACTATGTAAGTCTAAAGGCAGACACAGAGAAAGGAGTTTCGACCTGGGAAAGCTAGTTGGAATTTTCTCAAAAGGTCTCATATGGTGGTGAATGTTCCATGCCTCAGGGTCAGGCCTTCAGCCTTCATCTTCAATGTATTTAGTTCTCCAGTATTGATTAATTTCTAGAGAAATAGCTCCTTCTGACTAAGCACACAAGCTGCCAAGTAGAGTATACCAGAATGCCAGTGATATTGAAGAATGGACTATAATGGCAAGCTGATCAGATGTCAAGATTGACCTACACTACCCATTGCCTCAGTGAGCAAGTTCAAATGAAGCTAAAGTTGCTTGATGAATATGGAATCAGAATAAGGTTGCTTGATGTCCACAGTAGCCAAAATACGGAAAGAGCCCAGATGTCCATTGACAGATGAATGGATAAAGAAGATGTGGTGTGGGGCACCTGGGTGGCTCAGTTATTAAGCATCTGCCTTCGGCTCAGGTCATGATCCCAGGGTCCTGGGATCGAGCCCCACATCAGGCTTCCTGCTCAGAGGGAAGCCTGTTTCCCCCTCTCCAACTCCCTCTGCTTGTGTTCCCTCTCTCGCTGTATCTATCTCTGTCAAATGAATAAATAAAATCTTTAAAAAAAGAAAAAAAGAAGATGTGGTGTATGTATGTATATATATACAATGGAATATTACTCAGCCATCAAAAACAATGAAATCTTGCCATTTGCAATGATGTGGATGGAACTAGAGGGTATTATGCTAAGCGAAATAAGTCAGAGAAAGACAAACATCATATGATATGATATTCCACTCATATGTGGAATTTAAGGAATTTTAACAAAACAGATGAACATAGGGCAAGGGAGGGAAAAAAATAAGATGAAAACGGGGACACCTGTGTGGCTCAGTCGGTTAAGTGTCTGCCTTTGGCTCAGGTCATGATCCCAGGGCCTGGGATTGAGCCCCGCATTGGGCTCTGTGCTCAGCGGGAGGCATGCTTTTCCCTCTCCCTCTGCTGCTCTCCCTGCTGTTCTCTCTCTCTGTAAAATAAATAAATAAAATCTTTTAAAAAAATAAGATGAAAACAGAGGGGGAGACAAACCATAAGAGACTCTTAACTATAGAGAACAAACTGAGGGTTGCAGGAGGGGAAGGGGGTGGGGGGATGCTGTAACTGGGTGATGGGCATTAAGGAGGACACTTGATGTAATGAGCACTGGGTGTTATATGCAACTGATCAATCACTAAATTCTACCCCTAACACTAATAATACAATATATGTTAATTAAATTGAATTGAAATTTAAAAATCTTTTTAAAAAGAAGCTGTATCCCAGAACAATAAAGAAATATTAAGGTTGCTTGGATATAAACCTTGAATTATTAATGGGCTCAGAGGGCCCACTACATCCATTCTCATTCATTCATTCATATGTACATTTTAAATGTATTATGGACTATTTAAGACAAAAAGGATCAAATATAATGCAGCTGATACTTGTAAAATGAAATACTACCAATACAATTGAAGGCGCCTGAATATCCCCTAGGGTTGAATCTCTTTCCTCCCCGACAGAATTAATCATTTTTCTGAATTTGTTGTCAAACACTCCCGTACATTTCTTTGTTCTTACATTTCATATATGTGCATCCCTAAGTTATAAAACATACTGCCTTGTATTCCACCAATATTGAGACACCAGTTAGTTGCCAAGTACAACAGATAAAGATAGGAATGATTAATCAAGACAGTCCCTGAGGCATGGACTCACAGGGAAAATCACCCAAGTAATTACAAATGTAGCTAAGAGCTACAAAGCAAAAGGACAGGTTCCTATGAGAGTCCTCACTCAGGGAACTGCCTTTCTGGGGTTAACCTGAGCAGGTTTGGGGCAGGCACAAAGACCTGCCAGGTAGTCTGGACACTCACATTGCCTTGACAATGTACCCTCTACCTTGGGTACTCTTGGATGGCTGCTTTGCCAACCTTTTCTCCACTCCTTTCCTCAAGTAGTTTCACTCCTTGGCAGAGAGCAAAAAGCCTGTCCTGAACACTACACTCCCAATTCAATTCACAAGTACTGCCAAGAGAGTCAACTCCCACGTTTCCCAGTCTAAGAACTGGTCTTTGCAGCAATTTCAGTAGGTAAAGGAGGTAAAGCCATGTGAATCTACTCACACTGACGTATTTACTCTGGGCAGGAGCCCATTTGGGGGGGAAACCCCTGTAAATTCTCAAACATATATGCCTAGAATTATATATATACACAAAAGCAAAAGTCTCTCCTTTTGACTCTACCCAGTACCAATCTAAACCACGCCAAGATCAGGTAGAGTGTGTGTGTGTGTGTGTGTGTGTGTGTTTAGGCTTGGTGTCCTCGTTTGGCGAAGTCCTTCCTCAGAGATAACCCTGATGCTAGTTGGTTTTCCTCCAAGTGTGTGCAAACTATATTTTGTCTCTGTGATCAAAATTATGTAAACACCAGAGCTTTCCTTCTCATTATGTAATACCTTTAGAGACACCAGTTGGTGTTTAACTGACCCATCGATGTTTTCACTGTCTTTGTCCTTATGTTCCGATTTTTGGTGCCAGCCCGTTTTTCTTCACATTATTAAGTCTATGTATTTCCAAAGTTCAATTGTAATTCTTTTTTTTTTTTAAAGATTTTATTTATTTATTTGACAGAGAGAGACACAGCGAGAGAGGGAACACAAGCAGGGGCAGTGGGAGAGGGAGAAGCAGGCTCCCCGCAGAGCAGGGAGCCTGATGCGGGACTCGATCCCAGGACCCTGGGATCATGACCTGAGCCAAAGGCAGTCGCTTAACCAACTGAGCCACCCAGGCGCCCGATAGTTGTTTTTCTATTGCTAGCACGCAAGGAGCCCATAACGTCAGCCGTACCCATACCCAGACTTCAACTGCCGAAAAGCCTGGGCCTGGCTGCAAACTTTGCAGCAGTGGGCATGGGTGGGGGACGGGGACTGTAGGAGTGAAGAGTAACAGAGAATTCGGGGAACCGGGAATCTAAAGAAAATTACACCCCTGTGCCTTACCTTCTACTGGAACATCTCAGAATTTTCTCTGGACTGAGAGAAAATTACCTCCCATGTGGCTGCATCCACACTGACAGTCTCTGTTCTCAACCAGTACCCATCTTAAAGAGGAACTCAGCCTTCCATGGCATCTTAACAGCACCTCTGTTAAACAAACACCCTCTACTGAGCACTAGAGAACATTACTGATTTTTTTGAAGGTAAAACATTGCCTTATTGCCTCCCCCCACTTCCCCCGTGCAAAACATTTTTACTTTCTCTGGCTTCTCAGATTTTGCACTCCCATACACATCATTTAACACTGTCTTTAAATTCATTCATATTCAACAAACCAAAGAGGCTTCAGCTACTAGGATCCCTTGACTTAGAAGGCTGCTAGGGAATCATAACAATTTTTTGTCACCAAAAATATTTTTCTTGTCCCGCCCTAATTAGAAAGGCACTATTTGCTGAGGCAAAGGGCAGGGTGGATACATCATCCTGTGCATTCCAAAAGATAAGTGCCAAGCATTTGTGTATGCAAGTGTAGTATTCATCACACCTTGATAATTATAATCCCCCCTTTCTCATTTAGAGTCTTTAAGAGGCAGTAACACTGTTAATCTCTATGCTTGTGAATCATTCTCTTTAATTCTTAACTATGTCACCCCTAGTGAGCTGACTATATAGTCTCAATTCTCTTCCTCCTCAGCTTGCTTGCATGCTGTGCTAAAAGGAGGAACCCAACAGCTGCCCCCATTATCTATCAAGAGAACAGAAAAAATATTGTTTCCAGGTGGTGACTAATGCCTCTAAATGCCAGAGGACAGACAGAAAATCACGTCTCTAAGTTTCCAAGCAGGGAGGGGACAGAAGTAGACCTTCAGTTTTTCTATTTGCATGTATGGACAGGGATTAACAAAAATCACAAAAGTTGGCATAAATAAATATTTTAAATGTGGGTGAAGACTAGAGAATAGAGATTTGCTGAAGCAGGGAGGTGGTGAGAGGTTGGAGCCAGAATTTGGAAAGCCTTCAATGTCAGACTATGAAGCTAAAACTGGGTCTTCGGGTCACGGTGAGCAACAGAAAATTTTTAAGCAAGAGACTTATACAGAATAGTGAAGTTGAAAAATAGTGATGGTGGTGGGATTCTATTCTTCTAGGTCTCTCTGAAACAGAAGCCACTAACACTCACATTCAACTGGAGTCAATGATGAACACCTCTCGGCCAAATTTCCGCCTGGCAACAATTGACTGGATGGTGAAACACCCACTTTAGATGGAGCATGGCAACCTGGTCTGGGTTCACCTCTTTAGATTAGTGGTCTTCAAACAGTTACCCTAAGAAAATTCTGAAAACAGATTTTAGGTTGATACACCTTTTTCATTGTAGGTTTAAATTGTTGTTGTTGTTGTTTTTAACTAGGCTCCACACTCAGTGTAGAGCCCAATGAGAGGCTTAAACTCACCACCTTGAGAACAAGACCAGAGCTGAGATCAAGAGTCAGATACTTAACTGACTGAGCCACCCAGGCGCCCCTCAATTGTTTTAAAGGCTGAAATTTATGATACAGTGAAGTATTGACATTTTAACATGAAACTATCACATCCACGTTGCTCTTTTAAATGTATCCCAATGGAATTTAAATACCATAGCAGTTTGATACCCAACATCATCCTTTAAAAATACATGAATAGGAGGGCCCCTGGCTGGCTCAGTCCGTAGAGCATGCGACTCTTGATCTTGGTGTTGTGGGTTCAAGCCCCACACTGGGTGTAGAGATTACTTAAAAATAAGAAAATCTTAAAAAAAAATAATAAAAATACATGAATAGGTTCTTCTTTAAGAGTTGGACATTTTATATGGTTCTTTTTTTTTTTTTAAAGATTTTATTTATTTGACAGAGCACAAGCAGAGGGAGAGAGAGAGAGAAGCAGGTTCCCTACTGAGCAAGGAGCCCGATATGGGACTCGATCCCAGGACCCTGGGATCATGACCTGGGCCGAAGGCAGCCGCTTAACCGACTGAGCCACCCAGGCGTCCCCATTTTATATGGTTCTATTTTCTCTTTGGACTCTTATTTTCTTTCCAGAATTTTATCCCATATTTTTATATCAAATTTGTTACTCACCATTTATTTCTGTCACACAGAATTGTGGCACAAATATTAAAATATTTTTTCTCATTTCTTTTTTAAGATTTTACTTATTTGAGATAGAGTGAGTGAGAAAGCAAGCACAAGCAGGGTGGGAGGGCAGAGGGAGAGGGAGAAGCAAACTCCCTACTAAGCCGGGAGCCTGATGTAGGGCTCAATTCCAGGACCCTGGGATCATGACCTGAGCCAAGGGCAGATGTTTAACCAACTGACCCACCCAGGCGCCCCTTTTTTCTCATTTCTTATGATCCTAAGGCTCTACATATTAAAATTTCTTCTGGATTAAGTTACCATAATAATTACTACTAGAACACAAACAAAGCAACATAAATATATTAAAATTCTTAAGGGGTGCCTGGGTGGCTCAGTCGTTAAGCGTTTGCCTTCGGCTCAGGTCATGATCCCAGGGTTCTGGGATCGAGCCCCACATCGGGCTCCCTGCTCAGCGGGAAGCCTGCTTCTCCCTCTCCCTCTCCCCCTGCTTGCGTTCCCTCTCTCGCTGTGTCTCTCTCTGTCAAATAAAAAAAAGATTAGGGCGCCTAGGTGGCTCAGTTGGTTAAGCGACTGCCTTCGGCTCAGGTCATGATCCTGGAGTCCCTGGATCGAGTCCCGCATCGGGCTCCCTGCTCAGCGGGGGGTCTGCTTCTCCCTCTGACCCTCCCCCCTCTCATGCTCTCTCTATCTCATTCTCTCTCTCAAATAAATAAATAAAATCTTTAAAAAAAAGATTAAAAAAATAAAATTCTTAATAACTATTAAACAGGGAAATTTTTTACTGGGGATGTATCTTTTATTTTTTAATTTTCGTAGACTTTTTTTTTAGTTTATTTATTTATTTAAGGAATCTCTACACCCAACATGGGACTTGAACTCACAATCCCAAGATCAAGAGTCGCATGCTCTTCTTACTGGACCAGCCAAGTGCCCTGGGAATGTATCTTTTAATAAGATATAGGCAGGGGCGCCTGGGTGGCTCAGTCGTTAAGCATCTGCCTTCAGCTCAGGTCATGATCCCAGGGTCCTGGGATCGAGTTCCACATTGGGCTCCCTGCTCGGCAAGAAGCCTGCTTCTCCCTCTCCCATTCCCCCTGCTTGTGTTCCTGCTCTCTCTATCTCTCTCTCTGTCAAATAAATAAATAAAATCTTTAAAAAATAATAAAAAAAATAAGATATAGGCAGATTAAGAAAAAAAGATCCTGTATCCATGGAAGCATATTACTTTTGGCTATTCTTTTTCCCCCCTCCCTTTTTATAGCTATAAGTGCTGAGAAACTTTAATCACATAATTTAGTAGGTGGAAGTGGAAAAGAGTTTTGTTCTAGTAATGTCACTCAATTCTTTAACCTCCTTGCAAGTTATATGCCAAAAATCTCATAATCTATCTTAAGTTATTTTTAATGATCTGCTGGCTGAAAATTCCACATGGCCCTCTTTCCATTTTGTTGAAAGCAAAAAACTGGAATTTTCCTAATTTACAAAAGGATGTGTTAACAAGTCATTAGAATCATTTACTTTTCTCACTTCTATATCATCATTTTGAATTGTCCCTGTATTCAACACCTTTGAGATTTGCACATACATGGCAAAGTCCATAGTGAGATTTTGGATAGAAGAGAAATATTCTTTTTGTTTGTAAAGTAAGGTGACATTTAAAACAAATTTCTCAGTTTTATCCATTTTAGAAAAGAGTGTATATGAAAGTTCACGTTTTGGAAATAGATTTCCTATGTGACCCTCGAATGCCATAGTTTGAAGGCAACTTCTTTAGGTTCCCTTGTTGACTGAAGAATGTCAGTATTCTCAACCTCTTCTATCTAAAGTACAATCAATACAATTAGTTAGTTTTTTTCTCAGAAAACTAACCTCAGTCCTACAAAAGCAGAAAGCAGAGGCAACTGTGTTTCACATTTGGGGAGTTTAATGACTATGAAATTGCAGAGTTGTAACACTGGGAGGAGAGAATGTAGGTACAGAATTTAGCATAGATGGTTGACAGTAAAAGTAGCTTAAAAACAAAAACCTCTGGCTTTAAAATCTAAACAAAAGAAATAATTCTCTTAGTGGTTGGAAACCGAGTCTCGAATATAAATTTTACTGCTATAATAACAATAAAATGGATAAAATGAAAAATGGCATTGCTATTGTTGGCAGGTGGAGTGCAGAAGGCAAACCAAATTTGCAGAAAAACTTGACAGTTGAAAGAGAATGATAATCATCCTGTGATCCCACAGGGGGGTAGTGGAGCATAGGGCTTCTTGAGCAGCTGTTCTCAATTAGAGTCATTCTCAATGTTCCCTAGGAGACATTTTGTGACATTTTGTTGTCACAACTTGGAGGAGGGGGGAGATTCCATTGGCATGTAGTTGGTAGAGTCCAGAACGCTGCTAACATCTTACAACGCATAAGATAAGCTGCACAACAAATTATCTGACCCCGAATGTCAAAGGTACCATGTGAAACCTAGCTAGAGCACCTGTGTTTGAGTCCCAACTAGGCCAATTGCTGTGTGACCCTGGGTGAATGACTTAGCCTCCTAAGCCTCAGCTTTCTCATCCAAGAAAGTGGAGAGCTGATGACTGGTAACATTTATTGAGTGTTATGTGCCAGGCACCACTCTGAGTGGTATTTTCATTTGTTCCTTCTAAAATCCTATGAGGTACTATTATCTCATTTACAGATGAGAATAAAATAAAGCTCACAGCACATGCCTAGGATACAGTGGGCATGAGTACACAATAGCCATCAGTTCTTAGGGTTTTTTTTGAAGCTTTACTTTTTTTTTTTTTTTTAAAGATTTTATTTATTTATTCATGAGAGACAGAGAGAGAGAGAGAGAGGCAGAGGGAGAAGCAGGCTCCCAAGGAGCAGGGAGCCCGATGCGGGACTCGATCCCAGGACGCTGGGATCATGACCTGAGCCGAAGGCAGACGCTTTAACCATCTGAGCCACCCAGGCGCCCAAGGCTTTACTTTTTTTAGAGAAATTTTAAGTTTACAATAAAACTGAGAGGAAGGTCCAGAGATTTCCTATATACCTCCTGCCCCACACATGCATGATGTAGGAAAGATGTTGGGGTTCAGAGCTGATGGCCAGGAAATAATTCTTGAAATGTCTTTGGTGCAAAAAGGTGGTTTTATTAAAGCACGGAGACAGGACCTGTGGGCAGAAAGAGCTTCATTGGGGTAGCGAGGAGCGGCCGATTATATACTTTCAAGTTGGGAGGAGGTTAGGGATAGTGTAAGTCTCTAAGGAATTTTGGAAACAAGGTTTCTAGGACCTTGAGGGAGCTAGCTATTGTTAGGAAAAGGTCATTTATTACTGTCTAAGAAAACCTTAGTCATGAGAACCTTCAGATGTATATCGGTGGGTGTTATGCTTGGGGGATGATTGCCAACATGTATCTTGGGGGGGTAGAGATAAAGGAAGTTTCCAAAGGAGTTTTTATATGTTAAAGTAGACTTACAGGATCCTGAGGATTGGGCTAAGATTGCCTTTTGCCATTAACAAAGTATTAACATGTTGAGTTCCTAGAGGAATGTCACTCTGCCTGTTTCAAGGACTTGTCAGTGGGCTGTAGGTAGTCAGGAAATTTAATTTTTCTTTTGCCTTTGTTTCCCACATCAATGCAGGGCTATTATCAACACTTCCACATTCATTACAATTGGTGAACCTACATTGGCATGTCATCATCACCCGAAGTCCATAGTTTACATTATGGTTCATTCTTAATGTTATACATTCTCTGGGTTTGGATAAATGTGTAATGATATGTATTCACCATCATGGTACCATACAGAATAGTTTCACTGTCCTAAAAATCCTCTGTACTCCATCTATTCATCCCTCCCTCTTGCTAACCCCTGGCAATCACTGATCTGTTTACTGTCTTCATGGTTTTGCCTTTTCCAGAATGTTATGTAGTTAGAATCATACAGTATATAGCCTTTTTAGATTGGCTTCTTTCACTTAGTAATACACAGTTAAGATTTGTCAATGTCTTTTTATGACTTGATAGCTCATTTCTTTTTTCTTTTTTTTTTTTTTTTGCTGAATAATATTCCTCTGCCCTGACGTAACACAGTTTATCTGTTCACCTACTGAAGGACATCTTGGTTGCTTCCAAGTTTTGGCAATTATGAATAAAGCTGCTATAAACATCCGTGTGCAGGTTTTTGTGTGGATGTAAGTTTTCAAATGTTACAGTAAATACCAAGGAGCATAATTACTGGATCATATGGTAAGTGCTTAGGTTTCAAAAAAAGATGAAGTGAGCAAAGCATATTTCCTTTTTCCCAACAGTCTTGGCTATTACTAATGAAATTCCTAGGTTCTCTGACCTCTCTACTTAATGAAAATCTTTCTCTGTGTTTAGAAAAAATGTAATAAGCTTCAACCATCTTTGGTAAGAAAACAGATATATCAAGAATGAGAAATGCATACTATGGATTCACTTTATAATAAAAAACTTGTCTGCCATAGGAAAACTAAAAGTTTACTTTTTTTTTTTGAGGTGGTATTAACCAAATAATGACATAAATATATAATTACATACTGTGAAAAGCTTTATGAAGACAAAGGAGCTATGAGATTCTATAATATAGGGACCTATCTAGTAGCAAAATATGAATTATTTTCCCTCAGCAAAACATAGGGAGGGTTTCAGTGGACCTACCTTACTTTATAAATTATTTATTGTTATATAGAGAGCCTCAGATTGAATTGCTTAGCATGTATGATAAATAGGCAAAACAGTCCAAATCATTCCTTCAGTGCCTGTACAGTCTAAATCACAGGAGCTTAATTGTTGTATCATTCCTACAAGGTTATCCTTGAGTCTTCTTTCCTTCATACCCCACCCATCAGCAAATCGTTGGCTAAATTTTCATTCAGACCATTTCTTCTTTACCCATTCCTATTAATCTGTACCAAGCCCCATCATCTCTTGCCTGAACTACTGCACTAGCCTCCTAATCAATCTTCCTGCTTCTGCCCTAGCTCACTCTCAATTCATTCTCTGTACGGTAGTCATAGGGGTCCTTATACTGTGTCACTCTAAAAACTTTCTAGACATTTCCATTTTACTGAAAAGACAAGACAAAGTGTTATAGCAGCCTACAAATCCTTCAAATCTGGTCCTCTCCAGTCTTTCCTCTTTGCTATAGCCAGTCACATTCTGCCTCCGGGCCTTTGCACATGCTCTTTCCTCTGCCAGCAAGGCTAGCTCCCTCCCTTTAGGGCTCTGCTCAAATGCCACTTGATTAGGGAGGCCTTCCCCCAGGGCACCCCATGTAACACTATGACACCCCTATACTCCCCTCCCCCACAGGCACAGAAACACTATCCCCTTTCCCTGCTTTATTTTTCTATTTTAGTTAGCAATATTTAAATAACATAAAGATTTATTGTCCTATCTCCCCCACTAGGGTATAAACGCCATGAGGGCAGGAACCCATGTGTTGGCCCTAGCACAGTGCTTGGCCCAGATAGCGTTCAACACCTGTCCAGTGATTCCGACTGCGGCCCCAGAGACATCTGAACGGCTTGTCACGAAGCTCCTTTCCTTGTGCTCCTTTTGTAATAATTTGGGACACATTCACAACAGAGTAGGAGACAACACTCGGCCCCCGCAATGAGGGACCTCAAATCTCCCCCCTTGCACCCATCTGTAGAAATAAACAAAAGAGAAGTCGGAAGAGCTGCTCTCCGAGGGCCTTAGCTGCTCGACAGCTGTGTGACGCTATCTAGCCAGGCTTGCGAGCCTGTCAAGTTCAGTCTGAGGGAGAAGAAAGCAGGACATCGGAAACCAGCTCAGACGGACTCAAGAGGAACGCGGTCTGGCCTGGTTAAAAACACGTGCTTATGCCTTCACCTTTTCTGTGTGTAGAGGCCACCACTTTTAACCCTTCTCGTCTGGGGAGAGCGCTACGGGCCAGCCAGGATCTCCTGAGGCAGCGCCGAGGAATGGCGACCAAGGGACCCAGGTGTCTACCTCAACAGGAGCTCTACCCACGTTTTGGTTGTTAGTCAGCTGTGCTCAGCCGGGGATAGTGTAAATATTCTGCTCAGAAAATGCACTTCAGTGTGAACCAAGTGCAGTAGGGAGTGCTTTAACCTAACCGGGACGTCGTCAACCGATCACCTCCTGAAAAGAACGGACAAGGAGCATCCATCATGGCTGCCGGGGGCAGCGCAGCGAGAGGCAACCGAAAGAAAATGGCGCCGGGGCGCGCGGCCAGTGACGGCAGGCCCAGGCTGGCGCGGCCAGGGAGCCGGCAGGGCCATCTAGGGGCGCCAGCCAGGGACCCTGAAGACCTGCCCGGGCTTAAGATGCCTGAAGACCCTGACACTTGACGACTACAACATGGAGGACAGTTATTGTGTCTGCAAAGCAACTTGCACAAGGAGGCCCGCGTTCCGTCTCGGGTTCGGAACCGGCAAAATCCTCTATTCTCCAAACAGAATGCGTTACGCACACTGCGCATCTTCGCAATAGTGGGCCGGGTAACGACGCAAAGAATGTTACGTCGCACCGGAGGCTCTTCCCCTCACCCCACCCCACGTTCTAGTTCAGGTGGCGCGAGAATTCTACGCCCGCTTCGTACTTTATTTTTCTTCTACGGACTGCAAAATGTACCCGTCTGCGCAACTGACGTAAAATGCTTCCAAGAATACCCTTAGTACTCCGCCAAGCCCTCGGGCTATTCCAAGACGCTGTTTACGTATCGTCTCCGACGTACGTAGCGTTAAGCTGGAGCAGTCTCAGCGCCGGCCGCCATTTTGTGCAGTCGCTGGGAAGGAAGGAGACGCCTAAACCACGGCACTGCCGGGTTTGAGCGTAGCCAAACCTACCCACTGTTTTTATAATCCCGATTCTCTGTGTTTTGCTCCCGTCTCCGACGAGAGAGGCGGCGACGGTGGCGTCTGCGACGGGAGACAGCGCGTCGGAGCGAGAGAGCGCCGCGCCTGCCGCCGCCCCAACAGCGGAGGCGCCGCCGCCATCGGTCGTCACCAGACCGGAGCCGCAGGCCCTCCCGAGCCCGGCCATCCGTGCCCCGCTCCCAGATCTCTATCCGTTTGGGACCATGCGCGGAGGCGGCTTTGGGGACCGGGACCGGGATCGTGAC
>NC_138373.1:151005035-151021919 GCF_054177405.1 Leptonychotes weddellii | reverse complement strand
ACAGCGCGTCGGAGCGAGAGAGCGCCGCGCCTGCCGCCGCCCCAACAGCGGAGGCGCCGCCGCCATCGGTCGTCACCAGACCGGAGCCGCAGGCCCTCCCGAGCCCGGCCATCCGTGCCCCGCTCCCAGATCTCTATCCGTTTGGGACCATGCGCGGAGGCGGCTTTGGGGACCGGGACCGGGATCGTGACCGTGGAGGGTAAGGGGGGAGGGGGAGAGGGAAGGCCTCGCGTGTGCGTGGGCCGGGGGTGGGGGGGAAGGTTTCCGGAGGAGACCGCAGCCTGCGGCCGAGCGGGAGACCTGGAACGGACTGCGGGCCTGGGAGCGACGCCCCCGATTCCGGGAGGCGAGGCGTCCTGGGACTTAATAGCGGTTTGGTGCGCGGGCCTGCGGGTGGGCCTGCGCCCCGGGATCACGGGTGACCCGGCTGGGGGGCGGCGGCCTGGCGACGCCCCAGCCCCTCCTTGCGGACCGCCGTCGTGGCGGGGAGCGCGAGGCGCCGCAGACCCGGCCGGGCCTCGCCTCGCTGCCCGGCTTTCGAGCCCGGCGGATTTGGGCAAGTCATTTGATCTCCAGGCCTCAGCGCTCATCTGTAAAACACGGATGTTCTGCTGAGAAGAGGAGGAGGTCTTCGAATGCGGCCTGGGAAAATCTTGACGCCAAATGGCTTCCCTTACGTTATCTGTCGCCAGAGATCACTGTTAATAGAACTGGAAACTAACGAGACCAAAAGGCTGATTTCTAGTTTTTTAAATATATCTTTAGATCCCCTTTAGTCGTATTTCAGGTAACGACATTGAAGAGTAAAGCAGTGGAATTGTTTGCCATCTAAATGATCATATTTGAGGAGGGAGAGGTTTTTTGTTTTATTTTTGCTATAGGGTTCCTCCCCATATTCCTTTTCTCCAGTTGGACTGGGGTATTAGAGTTTTCTAGGCCTGACTAGAAAGTTTTTGATGGGATAATGCCACGGTTGAAAGTTAACAAGATTAAACCTGAAGTCTTCCCAGATACTGAGATTGAAATCTTAACATCAGTTAAAGGAAAAAGTTACTCAAGAGATTCATGTTCGTTTGTGCTGTTACTTTTTGTAATAAACGTCTTATCTTTGGATAAAAAGTAATGGAACGCCAGTTATTAACATATGTGACTTTGTGCAAGATCCTGGACCTTTGTGAGCCTGTTTTCTCAACTGAAGATGGGCATAAGTAATTGCCTTTACTTTGCATTGTTCTTGGGAATTAAGACACTATGTGAAATTGTCTCTTTGTAGTAGGTGTTCTGTTAATGGTATTTTCTCCAAACATTTTTGTCTTTTGTGGTTCAGATACAGAAGTCCCAGATCTTCTAGTCACAAGCACCTCAATTATCACTTGAATTACAAAATAAAAAGGATTACTTTATTTATACCTTGTTAGGAAGGAAAATATTTGATCGTAGTGTTAAATTTGGAGGGCTAGAAGTGGAATGTTTGCTTAGTGTTTCACAGTATAGCTGTATTTAAAAGTGAATTTCAGTGCAACCACTTAAGACAAAGAATTTGACATTACCTAGTAGAAAATGACCCAGTAATTCCTCTTGAGCTTTATACCCCATACACTAAAGCCTAGAGAAATCCTTGTACATGTTCCCCAGCATTCATGTACAGAAATGTTTATACCAGCACTGTTCGTGACAGTATTGGGAACTGCTCATCTCTGGTAAAGTGTGGGTGTTCATACAGTAGAATACAATACAGCAGTGAAAAGAAAACACGCATCAACACGGATGACTCACAAATGTGGAGTGAAAAAGCAAGTCATGATAAAAGGATAATACCTATGAGGATACATAGGACAAGACTCTAAAAAGCAAAATTGGAGGTGATAGTTACGGGGTTTGTAAACGTGAAATAGGCACAGGGAGCTACCAGGGTACTGAATGTTTTATTTCTTCGCAGTGGGTGTTGAATAACTTAACCATATATATGTTTTAACAATAAAAATAAATTATTTGAAAAGTGAATTATTGATCCATACTTTACCCCATATTGACTATCAGATGACTTTTTTTTTTAAAGCTTGAAAAACTTCTTTTCAAACAATGGCACTTTTTCATAAGATCTGTGTCCTAATTCTACATTTGCCATGAAATTTCATTTACGATTTGAATTGCTATATTAATGTTACAGAGCTGAAATGGATTATTATTTTGAAAAGGGAATGAAAGGTTTGTGTGTGTACATGGAAAATCCAAAAGTGATGTGCTGTGTACATTTAAGCTAGCATGATGTTGCATGTTAATATATGAATCTTCAGAGCTGCATTTATTGCAAAGCAATCAAAATATCTAATGAGCAGTATAGTATGCCAGGGATTAGGATATGTGCATTTTTGAAGGATGGCAAGAATGTGCTCAAAAATTCTGTAAAAGGCTATCTTGAATATTGAGGTAAGCTTTAATTATGGTGGGAGACAGCATATTTTTAAAGAACCCCATGTTTCAAATTATATCTGTAGTGTAGAATGATATGTCTTGGTTAAATAATCAAGGCAATAGGGAGATGGGAAAAACCTCTTCTGTTGAATAAGCCTTAAAAGGAATGTTACTTTCCAGAGTTGTGTTTTCTTTTTTTTTTTTTAAAGATTTTATTTATTTATTTGAGCGAGAGAATGAGATAGAGAGCATGAGAGGGGGGAGGGTCAGAGAGAGAGGCAGACTCCCTGCCGAGCAGGGAGCCCGATGCGGGACTCGATCCCGGGACTCCAGGATCATGACCTGAGCCGAAGGCAGTCGCCTAACCAACTGAGCCACCCAGGCGCCCTCTTTTTTTTTTTTTTTAAAGATTTTATTTGACAGAGAGAGACACAGTGAGAGAGGGAACACAAGCAGGGGGAGTGGGAGAGGGAGAAGCAGGCTTCCCGCCGAGCAGGGAGCCCGATGTGGGGCTCGATCCCAGGAACCTGGGATCATGACCTGAGCCGAAGGCAGGCGCCTAACGACTGAGCCACCCAGGCGCCCCCCAGAGTTCTATTTTCTTGTAGATCATTAGTTTAAGGTTTGGGTAGCCTTGGAGTGCAGGAGCAGCATTGAAACAGCACCTTCTAGGAACCACATACATTTTTATAAACTAAGCTGACAATCTAAAGATTTGGCTTACCTATTTAGATCTGTGTTAGTTGCATCATTTGTAAAGGGGGGGGGTTGATCCAGGTGGTCTTTGATTGTCTGCTATTCAGTATTGAGCTTTGGGCCTGAGGGCAAGTTGAAGATGTCATTGATACTGTATCTTCAATATATGTATATTTCTTTGCTTCTGTTTTGATTCCTGATCTCTCTCTTACCCGTTAAGTAGTATAAATGGAATCCATCAAGTTGTACCTATTGAGTGTAGATGCTCAGTAGTCCCAAGAAAATTTCCCACCATCAGTCTTTGTATGTTTGTATTTAGAGAAATGTCTAGCTGAGTAAGTTTTAGGATCACTTTGAATTCCAGGAAATTGAGGCCCTTTAAAATAACACAGCTACTGCCTGTCAATTATAAAGTGGAACCATCTGCAAGATGATGTTACGAGTGGGTTAGAGTGGAAAAGGGAAGTTAAATTCAAATTCGGGAGTAAGGAAACGGAATGAAAACAGTGTAAGTGTATACTTGTATACAAAACAATGCCCCACACTTAATAGGTTGAAATACAAAAAATGAAGACCATCTTCATGTTCTAGGAAAAGTTAGAAAATTGCAAGTTCGCTTAGTGGTCATTTGTATTCCAATTGAACTTGTCCGTTAGGAATGTTAGATAAAACAAAGGTTGGCTTTAAATTTGTTTGAGTTTTTTAAACCTTAAATAAGGGGTGCCTGGCAAGCTCAGTGGAGCAGGTGACTCTTACCTTGAGGTTGAACCCCACGTTTGGTGTAGAGATTACTAAAAAGAATGAACTTAAGTAAAACCTTAAATAAGACTAATATTTTTTGGGTAAATTTATAGTTAATATAGTTCCCTGGGAACAAAAAGAAAGTAAAGGTGGAGATGAAGAGGTCATAAGTCAGTTCTCGGCTATTCATTAGCATAAACTAAAGGTGAAGAGTAGCCTCCTAGTCTTAGAGGGGCCCTAGTTTTCCTTATTAGCAGATAATAGGAATGCTTATCACACAATCTAGATAAAGGTTCAACAAACTGTTCCAAGTATGGAGCAGCTTGGCTTGAAGTATATTTTTTTACCTGTCCACACTGTTGCCTTTATTTATTTATTTATTTTTTTTTTTAAAGATTTTTTATTTATTTATTAGAGAGAGAGCACAAGAGAGGGGAACAGGAGAGGGAGAAGCAGACTCCCCGCTGAACAGGGAGCCCGATGCGGGACTCGATCCTGGGACTCCAGGATCATGACCCGAGCCGAAGGCAGTCGCTTAACCAACTGAGCCACCCAGGCGCCCCACACTGTTGCCTTTAAACATAAACTAATGTCTTCCCTTGCCTACACGTCTGAATATTACACAGGAATAGAGACTTCTGTTTGTTTTTTTTTTCAGTTTATGTCTCCATCACCACCAAAAACAGTACCTGGTACAGTAACTACGGTTACTACAGTTACTACAGTAACATTGAATGAATACAGTTATGCTAACTTGTACTGAGCGCTTACTATGCCAGATACTTTCTTAAGCACTTCATCTCAGTCTCTGAAATAAGTGGTAGTAGTATGTCTACATAAGAAATGGGTACAGAGAAGTTAAATTGTTCAAAATCATCCCTAAGAGGCAAAATAAAAATTCACACCTTTTCAGTCATTCCAGAATCTGGTTGTAATCCCTATATTTTTCTAAACATAGGAGTTTTTAATTTTTCACCTATTGTAATCATACCTGTAACAATTACTGGATAGTAACGGAAGTTTTACAAACATTTTTCCATACCTTTGAATGAGAATAAAAAAAATACTCTTTGGAGGGGGCTGGTAGTATCCTAAGAGAAAATCTTTTGCTTGTTTTTATGCCACCTAAGGTATATTGCTTTTAAAATACTAATAAATAAAAATTTTTATGTTTCTAGATTTGGTGCAAGAGGTGGTGGTGGCCTTCCCCCGAAGAAATTTGGTAATCCTGGGGAGCGTTTACGTAAAAAGAAATGGGATTTGAGTGAGCTCCCCAAGTTTGAGAAGAATTTTTATGTAGAGCATCCAGAAGTGGCAAGGCTGACTCCGGTAAGTTTTGGGGATTGACTGATTTATTTACCTTTTTTTCTATACACAATAATGACCGAGTTGACATACTAGGCAGGCTTTACAGCTGTTAGATGTTTTATTCTTGTGTGGTATTTCGTTAGATTCTTTGTAAGATTACTGGTACTCAAAGGAGGAAATAGTTTAAATATATACCTAATCTATTGTTGGTTCTCATTTATTGGCTATGCTTCCCAATTTGTCATGTATGAGATTTTAACTGTATATGAGGTTCACGTCCTTTCATCTACGAAGTTAAGTTTAAAACATTGGCATAGGGGCGCCTAGGTGGCTCAGTTGGTTAAGCGTCTTCCTTCAGCTTAGGTCATGATCCCAGGGTCCTGGGATCGAGCCTCGTGTCAGGCTCCCTGAGCCTGCTTCTCCCTCTCTTTCTGCCCCCTCTCCCCTTCTCGTGCTCTCTCTCTGTTGAATAGATAAAATCTTTCAAAAAAAATAAAACATTGGCATAATATACTTCTCTTTTATTTTAATCTCATTGTGATGATTTTGGACTCTACTCATGAAATGGTTACTCATTCAAAAAAAGGTATGATGGCAAGAGCACTTGGTCCCAAGTTGCACTATTTCTCCCTCTTCCTAGTTCTGACCTTGGGCAAATTACTTTTAATATTTCTGAGTATCTGTTTTCTCATGGGCAAAATAGAACTCTTATCACTTGCTTCATTGACTCAAGAAGTTGGGAGGATCCTTACAAATTGGTTGAAGTTAAATATATATGAAAGCACTATCAGAACTGTTATTAAACGTATTTTCCAGTGTAATTGTAGATTAGATCATTGTTCAGCTTGACTGGAACATAAAGTTTTGCATGTTTAGAATAACTTACTCGTTTTTTTACTTTTTCTTCCATAGTATGAGGTTGATGAACTACGCCGAAAGAAGGAAATTACAGTGAGGGGGGGAGATGTTTGTCCTAAACCTGTATTTGCCTTCCATCATGCTAACTTCCCACGTAAGTGTTCTTCAAACCAGGATTGTAATTGTTAAATTTTATTGAATGGTAAACATGGGTAATGGCTTATTTAAAGGTTTTGATTCAGGCTCAGTATTTTGTTGAAGAGGCAAGTAGAAACCTTTCACAACGGTGGTAATATTAGGGGCGCCTGGGTGGCTCAATCGATAAGCGTCTGCCTTTGGCTCAGGTCATGATCCCAGGGTCCTGGGATCAAGCCCCGCATCAGGCTCTCTGCTCAGTGGGGAGCCTGCTTCTCCCTCTCCCACTCCCCCTCCTTGTGTTTCCTCTCGCTGTCTCTGTCAAATAAATAAAGTCTTAAAAAAGAAAAAATAATAGTAACTTCAAGGCTGGAAGTAAATGCTGTATTGTTGCATGAGAGATTTTTTATGCTTATCTGTTCTTCGTTTTAAAACTTTGAGTTTTTCATCTTCCCCTAGTTTTGCCTCTACCTTTTAGAAAACAGAATGAAATTATGTTCTAGCCGGGTATAACTTGGCAGACAATATGTGACTAACAACCATATGTCCATGCTCTGTTAGAGACTTTTGGGCAGTGGTTTTAAAGTATTGAAGGGAAGGGTAGATAGCTAAGGCAACAGTCCTCCGAGAGGTAGTAGTCAGCAGGTCAGAGATTCAGTAACTAAAGAAAGAAACAGCACTTCTCTTGGAGATA
Source organism: Leptonychotes weddellii (assembly GCF_054177405.1). NCBI lineage: Eukaryota > Metazoa > Chordata > Mammalia > Carnivora > Phocidae > Leptonychotes > Leptonychotes weddellii. The sequence continues at coordinate 151,015,072 of NC_138373.1, read as the reverse complement.
CACGAAGCTGGGTAAATCTTTCAATGAGTTGAACAGTTTTAGAATTCTGTTGGCTGTGGGGTGCCTGGGTGGCTCAGTCGGTTAAGCGTCTGCCTTCGGCTCGGGTCGTGATCCCAGGGTCCTGGGATCGAGCCCCGCATCGGGCTCCCTGCTCAGTGGGGAGTCTGCTTCTCCCTCTGCCCTTCCCCTCCACTTGTGCTCTCTCTCTGGCTGGCTCGCTCTCTCTCAAATAAATAAAATCTTAAAAAAAAAAAAAGAATTCTGTTGGCTGTGTCCTTAGTTTTACCTAAAAGCACTGACATCTATTCCCTAACAGAATATGTAATGGATGTGTTGATGGATCAGCACTTTACAGAACCAACTCCGATTCAGTGCCAGGGATTTCCCTTGGCTCTCAGCGGCCGAGATATGGTGGGCATCGCTCAGACTGGCTCTGGGAAGACACTGGCGGTACGTACCAGCAAGGGAATGTTAACATTGTGGTAACTTACTTTGCTATTTTGATTATCCTGTTAATTCTTAATTCTTAGAAAATTGTAATTCAGATAGTGTAGGTAGTATTTCAGGTTTCTTAGCTATGGGAAATGTGTGCGAGTATTTTGTGTTCTAATTTACATTGCACAAAATGTGTAACAGTTACGAGTTCTGTTTTCACTTTTGTGGTTAGGCATTATCAATTAACTGTGATAATTTAGGATAATGGCTTAGTTTTGGAATAAGACTGTTGTTCTTTCTCTCCCCCCCCCCCCTCAGTATTTGCTGCCTGCAATTGTCCATATTAACCACCAGCCGTACCTGGAAAGGGGAGATGGCCCGATCGTAAGTGTGTCTATAATTCTAAAAATAATCACAATTTAAAGATAACTGTGTTTCAGGCACTGTGCTTTGCGTGTGATTTCAGATTTCATTCTCAAACCCACCCTCCATATGTAGAAATGATGTTATCCTCATCTTACTGATAAAATTTTGGTAACAGTGCTATTAAATGACTAGTCCAAAGTCATACAGCTATTAAGTGGCTGAGTTTGAATTTGAACTAGTCTTACTCTTAACCACTATGAGTACTGCCTTCATATTATTTCATACTACTGCATTTACTCTGCAGTAAATTCAGATACAGTTTTGAATTGCTTGATGATGCTGTGAGGAATAAGGAAGTATGAAATGATGTCCCTGCCATGTGTATGTAAGTCAGATTTAGGATGTGTATTCTTTGTGGCTAAGTAATACTTTTGTAAATGTTTAACAAAGGGCAGTATGGTTTTCTGATTTGATAATTTTCACTTTTAACGCTACTTTCTATAAAATGTGCGTAGTGGTTATGAAACATTTTTAATGTATTCTTAACCTGTTTTTTAAAAATCAAGGGGTGCCTGACTGGCTCAATAGAGTATGCAGCTTTTGAGCTCAGGGTTGTGAGTTGGAACCCCATGATGGGTGTAGAGATTACTTAAAATCTTAAAAAAAATTGAGCTTGCATTTGCTGTGTTTTTACAGATAGGTACATTATTACAGTGTGTCTCAAAATATTCACAGAAAGAATAATACATTACTTTGCAGTATGAAATATATTCCATATGGCTAATAGAATTAGCTTCATTATTGTTAGCTAATATCTCATGGATCTGTACACAGACCAGGATGTGTTGTTAACAGTGTATATGATAACCTATTTCAAAGAGTTTTAATTTTGTGTTGTTTTGATTGTGTATAAGTCATTGTTTTTGCCTAATGTGTCTAGCTAAAAGCTTAAACTAGAAGTCAGAAAAGTGTCTGCTTTGCTATTTCCTTATTCATTTGGTTTTTTCTTAATATTTGATCCATGGTTAAAGCTACTTGTTCATTTTGTGAGAGTTGTTTAGTTAAAACTAGGTAATGCTGGGGAGCCTGGGTGGCTCAGTTGGTTAAGCGACTGCCTTCGGCTCAGGTCATGATCCTGGAGTCCCAGGATCGAGCCCAATGACCCTCTGACCCTCCCCTCTCTCATGCTCTCTCTCTCTCTCCCTCTGACCCTCCCCTCTCTCATGCTCTCTCTCTCTCTCAAATAAATAAATAAAATCTTTAAAAAAACAACAAAAAAAACCCTAGGTAATGCAATCTGTAAATCCACTTAAATAGCACACAGACTATAATGAATGAATCGTGTATCAAAAGTAAACCTGGGTGCCTGGGTAGCTCAGTTGGTTGAGCGACTGCCTTCGGCTCAGATCATGATCCTGGAGTCCCTGGATCGAGTCCCGCATCGGGCTCCCTGCTCGGCAGGGAGTCTGCTTCTCCCTCTGACCCTCCCCCTCTCATGTGCGCGCTCTCTCTCTCTCATAGATAAATAAAATCTTTAAAAAAAAAAAAAAAGACCCATCAGTTCACATGCTAAATACTCTGTTTTTTGCCACACTCCAGTGTACTGTCTTAAACTCTCTGCCTTCCCCACCCCCTCATATAATTTTAAAGTACCAGGTTAGACAATAGAAAAAGAATTTAGATAACCTTTTTGTTTTTTTTCTTTTTTAACTTGGGATAGGTGTCTTAAACATGTGTGTTTGTTTCAGTGTCTAGTTCTGGCTCCTACCAGAGAGCTTGCCCAGCAAGTACAGCAGGTGGCTGATGACTATGGCAAATGTTCTAGATTGAAGAGTACTTGCATTTATGGAGGGGCTCCTAAAGGTCCTCAGATTCGAGATTTGGAGAGAGGTAATTTAAAAAAACAAAAACGTAAGAATTAATAATTTTTCTCATTTTACCAATTTTTATGAATGAAGTTGGAGAGGGAAATAGTGGGTTCTTATTGGGAAAAAAATCAGTATTTCAGGAGCTTAGAAATTCTCAGGTATGGTTTAACTGCTATTAAAGGAATGTTTAACACAGAGACTTAAACTTGGTGGAGATTGGATGATTATACATAAATCTCTTTACGTCATGCTTTTCCAAGTATTATGTTAAGATTTAGCTAGTGCTCTGCAGTATCGAATGCAACCACCAGAGCTGGTGCTTCTTAGTATGCTGAGGCTTGGACAGTGTATATAGAGACTTCTTAATTGGCTACATCTTTGGTTTTGTTTTACAGGTGTTGAGATCTGTATAGCTACTCCTGGGCGCCTGATAGATTTCCTGGAGTCAGGAAAGACAAATCTTCGCCGATGTACTTACCTTGTATTGGATGAGGCGGACAGGATGCTTGATATGGGCTTCGAACCTCAGATCCGTAAAATTGTGGACCAAATCAGGGTGTGTAAAACTGATGATACCCTGTCTTTATGCTCATTGCCTGTCATGGTTCCTCAGCCTAAAAGAAAGCCTTTCTTTTCCTGGTAGCCTGATAGGCAGACATTGATGTGGAGCGCAACCTGGCCAAAAGAAGTAAGACAGCTTGCAGAGGATTTCCTTCGTGATTACACCCAGATCAACGTGGGCAATCTGGAGTTGAGTGCCAACCACAACATCCTCCAGATTGTGGATGTCTGCATGGAAAGTGAAAAAGACCACAAGTAAGAGAGATTTTATTGTTTTGATAATGCTGTTAAACCTTTCCTAATAATCCTCCCAGAGTTAAAGCATTGAAGAAGTCTGAAATTTTTTGAGGCCCCAGAACATTAAAAGCATTACTAGCTTTCCAGCTATCCATTCTTTATCTCATTTTCCAGAGCATTGTGGTTACAAGGAAGGATTCTGGATCCTTAGAATTAAATCCCAGCTCGAATAGTTATTAGCTGTATAGAAAATGTGAAAAGAAAGTACTGTAGTTTTGGGGAGTTGATATTGTAGACATAGCTTCTACATAATGTATAGGGAGGTCTACTCTGAATGCGTGCGTTTTTGCTGGTCTTGTTTTCAGGTTGATCCAACTCATGGAGGAAATAATGGCTGAGAAAGAAAATAAGACAATAATATTTGTAGAGACAAAGAGACGATGTGATGACCTCACTCGAAGGATGCGCAGAGATGGGTGAGTACTGCACGGAGGTAATTAGCCACAGGTTGTATATTTATAGTTCAGTAGGAATTTCTGAATTGGTATAATTAATGTTGTATTACTATTTCAGTAATACCCGTCATGCACTTTGCTCCTTGGATGGACACAGTCATCTATTCACGTAGCTTAATAAACCTTCACAATTCCGTGTGGTAGCTCTTCTTTTTAAAGTTTAGTTTTACTCTTTTAAAGATTTCTGAAATATTGGTCACTTTTCTTCTGACAGTTGGCCAGCTATGTGTATCCATGGAGACAAGAGTCAACCAGAAAGAGATTGGGTACTTAATGGTGAGTTCAAAACTAAACATTGTCCATACTCTGTTTTAGGGATGGGCAGGCTTTCTGTAAAGGGTCAAGAAGTAAATATTTTCGGGGCGCCTGGGTGGCTCAGATGGTTAGGCATCTCCCTTCAGCTCACGTCGTGAACCTGGGGTCCTGGGATCGAGCCCCGCATCAGGCTCCCAGGTCAGCGGGGAGTCTTCTCCCTCTGCCTCTCTCCCCTGCTCATGCTCTCTTGTCTGTCTTTCTGTCTCAAATGAATAAATAAAATCTTTTTTTTTTTAAAAAAGTTAATGTTTTCTGCTTTGCAGACTGTACGGTGGTTATGTCACAGTAGTTCGGCTTTGATGTTGTAGCAGAAAAAGATGGTCATAGGCAATATGTAAAGAAAGAGCCTTGCTGTGTTGAAGTAAAATAATAAAAATAAATATTGCCAGATTTGATCCATAGGTCAGAGTTTGCCTAACTATGCTCTCTGTAATTGAGTATTAGGGTCATTTTTTAGCATATCTCTACTGTCCTTGAAGGTCCATAATGCTGCCTATTTAAACTATTTTTCATAACTTAGACCACCCTTCCTGTATTTAATAAGGTCTTGTCCTTGTTAACATTCTGATCTAATGTTCATCAGCCTGGAGAGCTCGCCAAACTCTATGCTTTTGGAGGTGTTTTTGTTTTTTAAGATTTATTTTAGAGCAGGCGAGCAGGGGGAGTGAGAGGGAGAGAGAATCTCAAGCTGACTCTGTGCTGAGCTTAGAGTCCTATGCAGGGCTCAGTCTCACGACCCTGAGATCACGACCCAAGCCAAAACCAAGAGTTGGACACTCAATGGACTACGCCACCCAGGCGCGCCCCTACTTTTGGGGGTTTTTTTTAAGATTTTATGTATTTGGCAGAGAGAGACACAGTGAGAGAGGGAACACAAGCAGGGGGAGTGGAAGAGGGAGAAGCAGGCTTCCCGTGGAGCAGGGAGCCTGATGCGGGGCTCGATCCCAGGAGCCTGGGATCATGACCTGAGCCAAAGGCAGATGCCCAAGATGTTCCAAGCTCTTACAATCATGGCTTGGTCTTTCTGGTGACGAGCCCCCATCCTCAAGCTCTCCGGGATTCCACCAAGTAGTGCCTCAGCACAAAAGATACTCCCATCACTCAGGAAGTTCTGAGGGACTTGGGGTCTCTGTGTCAGGAACCAGGCAAGGTCAAAGACTAGGAATAAAAGATTCCCCTAGCATCTCTCTGTACAAGGGTTTTAGGAACTCAGGGCCAGGACTTGGGGGCAGAGACTAATATACATAATTTCTGTTATTTCACAGAGGAAAGTAGCACTTCTCCTTTGATTTCACATCTTTAAACTTGCTTCCTCCCCTGACCCCTACTTTTGGTTTTATTTCATTTGGAAGATAACTTTAGTGTCATAATTTAAGGGGGAAAAATTCTAGCTCATTTTAATTTTGTTACAAATTGCTACACAGTTTTAATAGTATTTCATTATTAAAGGTAGTTTTTGTCTCTTGTTTCTCTGCTAAAAGTATAATATTTTATTTTCAAAGAAGTATTTTTCTTGAATTTTTAAAAGAGTTTGGCATGTTCTGACACCATTATTTGAAGTTTAACATGCTAAAATAAAAAGGCTAGATAGCTAGGAATGTTTGTATGGGCTTTTTTTTTTTTTTTTTTTATTTGAGACAGAGAGAACGAGAGAGAGAGAGAGCGCACATGAGAGGGAGGAGGGTCAGAGGGAGAAGCAGGTTCCTTGCTGAGCAGGGAGCCCAATGCGGGACTCGATCCAGGGACTCCAGGATCATGACCTGAGCCGAAGGCAGTCGCTTAACCAACTGAGCCACCCAGGCGCCCTGTATGGTCATTTTATAAAGATAATCACTTAGCTTTGATTGTATAACTTGGCTTTCAAGTTGGCTTCAACTTGGCCTTTTAATTGTCTAGGCAAGATGCACAAAGAAGCTACCAGCACACAGCAAGCCTGTTTTAGAGGATGAAAGAGTACAAAAGAATGAAGGCTTTGTATACATTGCACTGCACTCATCATTCCCTTCTCCTATGCTTGTTTTACAGAGTTCCGTTCGGGAAAGGCTCCCATCCTCATTGCCACAGATGTAGCCTCCCGTGGGCTAGGTTTGTATAGATAGGTGTCTCTGTCAATGGTATATGTATCTTTTGGTTTAAAGATTTGTTTGTCATTTCAAATTAGAGTTGTATATACATGTGGTTAGATAGATATTTAAAAGAGAAGAATACAAAGTGTGACTTTTTCCCCCTCACAACTTTTTTTAACCTTGGTTTGTTTTGTTTTGTTTTGTTTTGTTTTTTTTCTTTTTATTTTCAAAGTCTCTTCCTGCTCCTGACAAACAGGCTTTGGTCTGCAGCAAGGCCTAGGCATGACTATTCAGTTAGAGGGACAGGAGACACTCAGTCGGACAGCTCAGCCTCTTCCTGGTTTTATTCTGCATTCTGGCTGGATAGAATGAGCTTGATTAAACCTAGCTATTAGATGCTAGAGTCTGCAGTTGTTGTTCTCCCTATACCAGTCTATCTGTACTAGATATGTATGTGGAAGTCCAATTCCATAAATGCTAACGTAATATATCCTTGGGATTTAATAAGTCTATAAATATGTTATCATTCAGCAATTAAATCTGCACTGCCCGATTTTATTTATTGGCGTAAAATTATCATGGACACTCAGCTATCCCCTCTTCCCACCCATGTTCCTATCATCCATGTGCTGTTTTCCAATTTAAGAACTTCATTTGAAGCTCGTGTTCTTCTGGAGCTTTCCACCCATTATGATTTGAGATTTATAGAACCATTTTGTGGTACTTTATCCCGTTATTCTGAGGTAAACAGGTATAATTCAAAACTTTATATTAGAAAAAGATGACATTTTCTGTATTACAAAGATATTTTAAAATTATTGACAGGTATTTAATTTCTTGCCCAGTAAGGTGAGAAGTGCCATATTCCCTTGTAATACTTAACATAAAGAGGATAAGTGTTCAACTGGAATACAAAAGAATGAAGGCTTTCTATACATTGCACTCATCATTCCCTCCTTCAGAGGTGGTGACCTGCAGCCATGACTGAAACTTGTCTGTGCCCTGTGAGGTCATGTCTGGATCTGTGCGGTTAGAACTCGGGCCTGTTGGGAGAAGAGGCTGCGGCCTGAAAGCAGTTTACACAAAAGCTTTCAGTGATGGTGGTTTTTAAACAGGCTTGCTATGTGCTGGTAGCTTCTTTGTGCATCTTGCCTAGACAATTAAAAATATTTGTTCCTTTTCCCCCCTGCATTTCTAAACCAAATCAATTGGCTACCATTAGAATAATTTAGACTCTTCATCCCACCCCCACTCATCCAAGTGAGGGGAGAGGGAAGGTACCTGAGTCTGTTTCTTGTTACTCAGCATCAGTGCTTGTTTTGGGCCCCTTTGTTTGCTGCCTTGTAAAAATCAAAAGGAGGGGGAAAACCCACCAAAATGGCAGAATGCTGACCAAGGTCCTACAAGATCCTGGAAAGTGAAGGCTTCTACCTCACAGACAGGGGTGCAATTTTCAGCTGAGTCACCAGGCCTTTTTTCACTTCCTGTCGAGCGATGGCCTCTTAAATGTTCCCTTCAGGTAAGTTCTTCACTTCCCATAGTTTTATGATAGTCATCCTCAGGAAGCCACTATTCCCTTTCCACTGGGATAGTTTTAATTTTTCCTTTTTTTTGTTTAAACTACACACTGTGAAAATAAAAGTATTGAATTTATTTTGTTTTGTTTTTTAACAGAAGCTTTGATATCAGCTGCAGATCACTCAGTACATGGCCGAGGCAAATCTACATTGGCCCCGAAGCAGCTCTAGATGAGCCTATTGGCTAGTTTCAGTCCCTCCCAATTAGTGATTGGATATTCAGGCCATGTCCTAGGGCTTGTCAGACAAAAAGTTGTTATCCTAGGCAGCTGGCCAAAACACTAACTTTTCAATTTCTTACCCTGCTACAGCATCTTCTCTAAAGGCAGCAAGATAATATTGTGGCAGTGCGCAGATAACATCAGGGCAGGCTTGACTGGAGAAAACAAATTCTGCGCTTGCTCCTGTGTGCCCTCAGCCAGCTCTCTGTGTATACACACAGGACATCTTTCTAGTATGAAGAACTGGCACCGTGTCTGTTCCCTATTGAACCCCTCCAGAAATATTCCCAAGTCTTAGTTTCTGAGCTGTTGACTCCAGTCCCCAGTGCTTTCTGCTAGGAAAGCACACTTCTGTGCATTCAGTGCAGTCTCTCAGCTTGCTCTGCCGCCTGTGGTCAGACACCATGGGACTGACTAAGGAGCATTATCTTAGCTCTGAAGATGTGGCCATGGAGCATAATTTCCCATCCCCCCACCTTCCATCCATCCTGGCCCTGTACATTTTTGTTTTTCCTTTGTTACATCAACGACTCTAGCCGGAGACTCACGCTGCCCCCTGTGATAACTGCCTTCTCGTCTTTCTGGTGTGATTTCAGGACTTTAGGGGTCAGTAAAGACTGAGGAGCCTTTATTGTAATAAGAAACAGACATAATGCCCCTTTCTTCACAGGCCCTTTATAACAGCTGAATTTTTTTTTTTTTTTAATCATCTCCCCTTTCCCCTGAAATTAATCCAGTCTGGGCAATAGATGCAGTCTGACCCTTTGGATGTAACTTACATTTTTTTATTAATTATTTTTTTCTACAATCACCCCAATTATCCTTGGGGGAGGCGTTGGAGGACCTGAAATTTTTACCCGAACCCAGGTTCTCCGGCGCTTGGCAACCAAATGGGGCTACAGAGAAGCATCTAAGCCAGTTCACAGAGCGAGCGTGTGTGGGGACTTCTCACTGCCACGGACCCTTGATGCATGCTCCCCGCGCTCCAGTGGTCCCGTGTCAGAAGGCGGAGTTTTCGAAAGGAGGCCGCCAAAAATAAAAGGCAAAGAGACGGGATCGGCTGCAGCGGTTTCCCAAAGGAGGAGGGAGTGTGCATCGGTCTGGTAACAAACAGAGAATGTTTTTTAATTATTTATATCACAAAAATCTGTGTTTTATCTAGGATATTTTCTGAATATTCTTTGTAAAATGCAGATTTTTTTCCACAAAACATTAGGATTCTTTGTTATATTAGATTTGTTTGTTTAAGTAGGTAAAAATATACATTTAGCTGAAAGCATTACACTAACATTTACATACTTTAAGCATTAGGAGGTTTATTCAACCCAATTCCCAGCAGTGGATAGAACATTAAACTGTGTCTCAAGGTTTCATGGTTTTTCCCACCCTCTTTGGCTATTTAATTTCCCAGGTTATGTAGACAATCTTCAATATTGAAGCAAGTACTGAGTTGAAATAACCTTGAGTTGAGCAAAAAAAAAAACCTCATTTGGCAGAGCTGGGCTTGGTAGTACAGTGAAATTTTAGTGTAATGTGCTCTTGCGGTAATTGAAAGGGGAAAGATAATTTGGATGATTCTGCAAAGGAAAATAGGTGTGTACTTAACTTTGGCTCTGATGAGTTTTTTTAAGTATGAGAGCAAACATTTTTTAATCTAAGTATTTCAGTTAAGTTTCCTTGAAAATGTAGTAATAAAGTATATGAAGTTTCTTTTTTCATTTTGCTCTGTGACTGGTTTAAAGGTAAGTTTGTTATATTACTGGTAGATTTTGCCAGGCTTCTCCCAACAGAGTAGAAGTAATTTGACCTTGTACCTTATCAGTGGTACCACTTACCTTCTACATTTCCAGTTTTGAAAAGGAACTGGAATTCGAGA
>NC_138373.1:150953505-151004535 GCF_054177405.1 Leptonychotes weddellii | reverse complement strand
AAAAAAAAAAAAAGAGTTGCATGCTCCTCTGACTGAGCCAGCCAGGCACCCCCAGGGTTTATGCAAATAAATTAATACATTACACTGTGGGTCATCATGGGAGATGATGAGCTCTCTGTCACCAGAGGTTGGTGAGCAGGGGGTGGGTGCCCATTTGTCAAAGATGCTGCAGTGGGGACTCCTGCCCTGGCAGGGAGGTTGGGATGACAACAGCCATCAGGTATTGAGCACTGACTGGGTGCCATGCATGGGTCAGGCACGTAAGTGAGTTCTCTCCATTCAGCCTCGACAGGCCCCCTCCGCAGTAGGCTTTAAGTCCTCACTTTGTAGGTGACAGCTACGGAGGTCCAGGGAGGTGAGGTGCATGGGCCAAGTTTCTCTGGGAGGAGGAGCCAGGCACTCATTTCGGGACTGTGACAGATTCTGAATGGGCTGCTCTGTTCCCTCCCCCCACCTCCCCCGGGCCAGTCCTGCCCAGATGCCTCTCTTCCAGCATCACCCAGAGAAGGCGGTGGCTATTTAAACCCCTCAGGTGTGGCTACGGTTCTGGGCCCTACCGGCTGGCGTCTCCTCAGCACCCACCTCCTCCCCAAGCCAGGGAAAAGCACGTGCATTTGCCATTTGGTGAAACATCTGTCCTCCTGAGAAGCAGTCCCAACTGCTGCGGGGGCTGGAACAAGGCTAGAATTCTCCTCTTCCCTCTCTTTCTCCAGCCCTCCCCCCCACCCCCCAACCCCGGGAGAACTGACCGAGGCCAGGGAAGGTCTGAGAGCCATGATGGTGGAAGGGACAGAACCCAGGCTGGGTGGCCCCAGGACCAAGATCTTGAGCCTGCCATGTCCTCTCCTTGGGCTTCAGCTTTCCCATCCGTTAATGGGGATAATGAAGAGGAAATTATTGCTAACTGGTGACTTGGTCCTCCTTGCAGATAGTCTTTCCAGTCTCCCCAGGAAACCAATACTCCCTGTCTCAAGACAGAGAGCTCATCACCTCCATTTTAAAGATTTATTTTTTTTTATTTTATTTTATTTTATTTTTTTTAAAGATTTTATTTATTTATTTGAGAGAGAGAGAACACATGAGAGGGGATAGGGTCAGAGGACGAAGCAGACTCCCTGCCGAGCAGGGAGCCCGATGCGGGACTCGATCCCGGGACTCCAGGATCATGACCTGAGCCGAAGGCAGTCGCTTAACCAACTGAGCCACCCAGGCGCCCCTATTTATTTATTTTAGATAGACCGCATCCACAAGCAGTGGGAGGCGCAGAGGAAGATGGAGAGAAAATCTCAAGCAGTCCCCACGCTGAACACAGAGCCCCACTTGGGGCTCAATCTCATAACCCTGAGACCATGACGTGGGCCAAAATCAAGAGTTGGCCACTTAACCGACTGAGCCACCCAGGTGCCCCATCATCAACCCCATCTTACAGATGAGGAAACTGAGACTCAAACTTGTCTCTTGCTCCCCCAGGTCACATAGACCCCTCTCCCCAAAGTTCTACCACTCTGTTCTTAGTAATGAGCCCTGCCTTTTTCATACCTACCCCATCTTTAATGTGGAGCATTTTTCAAAGCTCCTTGTGGAGAAGAGGGAAAATCATGAGCTCATTTAAAACACTCGGCCCTTGCCCGTGCCAGCACTTTGGCCACCTGCACCATCAGACACTATCTGTCCCTGATGCTGGGTGGTTCTGGGCACATCCCTCATCCCCGTGAGCCTCACTTTCCTGACACCCCGAATGTGTCTGCTGTAGGAATGCAGCTGGGGGGAAGCCAAGAGGGAAATTTCCTTCAGCTCAAAGGGCAAGGGTTCTTTTTTCCCCATTAACAAAGCAAATTGTACATTCAAAGTCAAAGGAGAGAGAGAATGGGGGAGTAACTCAATTATAGAAAAAAAATGTGTACAATGATCTCTTTTCCTTCCTGGTCCTAGCTCTTTGTTATACTTCACCGCCCTAGTGAATATCATGCCAACTGCCTCGAATTCTGTGCGGATGTAAAGTGAAAACCACTATCCTGAGGATACCCCACCACTTAATTGGCTGCCTTTCGCTGGGCAGGGCCCTGGAAAGAATGGGGAGCTCTGGGCCCCAGCTCCTGGGACTCCCTGCTGGTCACTAGGGGCCGCTATGGCTTCCTTTGGCATACACGCATACACGAGTGGATGCTCGCCTGTGGAAGGAAAGATCTCTTCCCAGGCAGCCCGAGGTCCCACTCCAGAGGCACGGTCAAGTCCATTCCCTAACCTAGGCTGAGGGCAGCCTTTCTCTTCCTGCGGTTCTGCCCCAGGTGTTCTGGAAGCACCCCCTTCCCCAATATCTTTTGAGTGACATGCAGCAGGACAAGTACAGTCCAATTTTTGCACAGCGGGAAACCAACGTTCCAAAACCTCTCCTCCACTTTCAGTTCCAAGCACATTTGTAGAAGACCAGCTGTGTGCTGGTGCCTTACAGGTTGAACCTAGAGGCAGCCTCAAGGAGCCCTTGGGGCACTGTGGGAGGAGGCCGTGTCTGTGCATGCATTAAATATTGCACAGATGGAGAGTAATTACCCTTGTTGGCGGAGAGTTGAGAGGAGGATTGCAGTTAGGAAGTCTTCAAACGATGCCCCAGTGGGTTTTGCAGGATGAGTAGGAGCTTGCCTGAAGGACAAAACCTGGGAGAAGAGAGTAGGAGTCCCAAATAGAAGTAGCCACGTGTGTCAAGGCACAGAAATATGATACAACCCACTCTCCCAGCGCATTTTATTTGTACAGCTCTTTAAGAGATGGGAAAACGGGGCGGGGGGGAGAGAGGGGAAGGAGGAAGGATGAACGTCAAGGTTAGACCTTCGTTCAAGTCTCAAGTTTCACCACTTACTGATGAGCTGTCGGAATTTGGGCAATTCGTTTTATCTTTTCAAGTCATACTGTTCTCATGGGTAATCTGGGTGTAAACCAAGTACTGACTTCATAGGTTAGTTATCAGAATCGAAGTTAACTAGGTACCTAAAGCGCTTTGCAAGGAGTAAACCACTCATCAAATGCCAGTCCCTTGCTCCCCTTTACTGGACACCGAGGCCCAAAGAGGGCCCGCAAAGCAGAGCCAGGAGAAAACACAAAAATTCTGTGTTCTCAGAAGCCAATCACTCCCTCGCCGGTTTATTCCAGAAGTGCAAAAAAAAAGACAATTACAAATAACCTCTGGGCCCGAGGAAGCCTTCTGGGGCGTTAGAAGTGTTCTGTATCTTGCTCGAGTGGTGATTACACGGGTTTTATGCATTTGTAAAAATCCATCCAGCTGTACTCTTAAGATGTATTACAGTTTGTAAGTTACACCTCAATTACACAAAAAAGAAAAACATAACAAACCTTGCGACGATCCGCTGGCGACAGGTGTCTTTCTGAGACACCAAAGACCACTCTCCGAGCGCGGCGCAGGCCCAGCGCCCTGCGCTCCGAGTCGTGCGTGGCGCGCCTCGGCCGCCTCGAGGTTCCCAAGGCAACCGCAAGCCGCTCGCCGCGTCTCCCGAGTGACGAAGCGTCAGCGAAGACCCGGAGCCCGGATTGAGGAACCGGAGCCACGGAGCGAACGGCGCGCGGGGGTTGGGGGGGGGTTGGCTGGAGAGAGGTGGTGGCTGGCCAAGGGCGGAGGCGAGCGACTGGTGCCCTTCGTCCTTGCGCTGGCATTCTTCTTCTTCTTCTTTTTTTTTTTTTTTAAGATTTTATTTATTTATTTGACAGAGAGAGAGAGATCACAAGTAGGCAGACAGGCAGGCAGAGGGAGAGGGAGAAGCAGGCTCCTTGCTGAGCACAGAACCCGATGTGGGGCTCGATCCCAGGACCCTGGGATCATGACCTGAGCCGAAGGCAGATGCTTAACCATCTGAGCCACCCAGGCGTCCCTTGCGCTGGCATTCTTGAAGGCATCTGGCAACCACCACTCCCTAGCCCTGTGACCACAAATTGCTGGGTGAATACACCTCTGGGATTCGCTCTCAGCTTTCCAGGAGGGGGGATGGACCGCTTGGCTACTCCCCAGTATCACAGAGTGAGTCGGGGCCAAGGCAAGCCCTGCACCCCGGTGGCCTGCTTTCCAGCTTGTGCAGACCAGCCAAGTGGAAGGCTCGTTGGTAGAGCTGGGTGCTGGCACCTCCTTGGGCACTGGTTCCAGCTCAGCCAGGAACTTGCTGTGTGGTCTTCAAGTCCCCTCTCCTGCCTGTGTCACAGAGAGATGGGACAGCACCACCAAGAGCTCAGAGTAGCTGTTACCAAGTGTGTGAAATAAGGAGTGTAAAAGTGGCTTATAAACTGTAAAGTGTTGCGCACCTGTTAAGGACCATCACTGCTGCTACTCTATTGTCTTCTTGTCCTCATGATCAGTCTGGCCCCAGCTGCGGGCTCGGTGACAACCAGATGCCCAGTGAACCTGGGGCTCCCCACTCTCCATGCCCAGAGGTTTACAGTCTCCGGGTGAGAGTTCCCTCCCGGAAATTCTCCCTTCCCAAGGAATGGACCCAGGGTGGATCTCCCAGGCGCCAGGGATCCTTTGATCCCCAGACCACCTACTGGAGGGATTCACAGAGATAGCAACCTCCACTCACCCTCCTGTACACCTCTTCCTAATCTTCCACCCCGTAGCTGGATCATAGAAGTTCCCCACGAAGTGAGGATGTCTGGAGAGCCCGACGTGGCTCCTGCCCAGAACCCGATGGTAATACCACTTAATGCTCTTTGAATGTCACATGCTGGGCATGTGTTTGTACAGTTGTGTATTCATGTGCTGTGAGACCATATACACATCGGGGTGCGTGTGTGTGTACACGGGCCAGGCATGCGTGCGTGCCTTGGTGTTTGTGTGTATTTGGGATTCATATTTGAGTATGTGTATGTAAATGTGTGTATTTATGGCTGCAAGGTACGTGCTTGCAGGTGTGTGTTGTGTATTTGAGGCATATGTATTTACCCGTGCATCTATTTGTGTCTTTGGTGGTGAATGTGCACACCAAAGGGGGCATTCGTGGGTTTGTACTTGCGGTGTGCACAAGTGGATGTGTAAAACCATGAGGGCTGTAACTGTGCATGTGTAGGTGTGCTGGGGGGTTTCCGTGCGGGGGCTCTTTTCTCCCCCATCTCCCCTCATCCTCATCTGGGTGACCTTCCTCCGGCTGAGGACTGTGGCTGAGGCCACAGGCATGCCCAGGCTGGCTCTTACCCCCTCTGCTGACCTGTGGCTGCCCAGGTCATCGGCTTGCCCCAGGCTTTGGGCAGTGTGGGCAGCGGGAGCAAGGGCGGGTGGGTGAACCTGGGTCCAGGGCTCGTGTACCACCCCCTCCCCTCCGGCCTCCTCCCCTCCCCACAGCAGGAACAGCAGCGGGGAAAGGTTGGCGGAGGGGGGCTATTTTGGGAGCGTCTCCTTAGCAACAGCTGCCACGGGCCGTCTGTGGCGGTTTTTCTATAGGTGCTAAAATATTCCACCCTGGGGACTGCTGAGTGCTGGGGGGTGGGCGAGGGTGGGAGTGGAGGGCGGGGGAGACCCCTGCAATCTTCCATCCGCAGGGCATAGCCTGCTGGGATGGGTCTTGGCCCTCCGGACTCCCCTTGCCCCTTTGCCCCCCATCGCTCCTCACCCCTCACAGCTGCTGGGACTTTAGAGTTCGGAGGCAGGCCAGCTATGTCCTGGTCTGATTTCTAATCTAAGCAGCTGGGCTGCCTCTGTTTGTCCCATCTGTAGAATGGGCTGGCCAGACTTTAAGGAAGTCTTGAAGTCCCAAACCCCTGGACTCCGTGACTCTGGCATTTTGAAGGGGCCCGTCCAGTCTACCTCCCCTGCTCCTCCCCCTGCTTGGCCCAAGCCCTCTCGCCTGCAGTCCTCCCGGCCCTCTGTATAGGCTCTCAAGGCCTCTGTGGGACCAGGGAGGCCTGACTGGGCTCCCAGAGTGAGCCAGTTTGGGAGTGCTCTGCTGGCCTGAAACGACCTTTCCCCAGAAACTGGGAACCGATTTCAGTTCTGGCTCAGACACTTGCTTATTCCCTGAGTGACCCTGGGCAAGGCACTTCCTCTCTCTGTGTCTCGGTTCAGTTTCCTCACCTGTGAACGAGGGATAGTCATAGAGTCTCCCTCATGAAGACGTTGTGAGGATCAGATCTGAGAATGGAAAATGGGCCGGAAGTTTTGGCAAAATGTCCAGTTGGACGAAGGTTTTACTTACCATCATTACCCATCAAACTTCAGAGCAAGCCTCACCCTTCCAGAGAGCTGTCCCCGGCCACGTAACAATATGACCCGTGCCTCAGTTTCCCCATTGGTAACAAGTGCCTGCATCATAGAGTTCTTGTAAGGATTAAACGAGACAATACCTGTGAAGGCCTAGAATGCTGCTGGGCTATTGTTATCACCCCAGGGGAGGGCCTGTTCTCCTCACTCCTTTCGGAGGCCGCTTCTGTGTTGGATGATGACAAAGTCTACTTGCCATTTAGGGACCCAGTCCAGACTGTCCCATTACAGATGAGGCTCCTGAGGTCCAGAGAGGATAAGCAACTTGCCCAGGGTCACCCTGCTTCTGACATTCAAGCCTCTCTCCCCTGCCCCTGCCAAGCCTCTGCACACCTGTCTTACATCCCTCCCCCCCTCTACCTCCCACCCCTCCCCTTCTCAAATATGGGCTGGACAATGGTGAATTCTCCCCCTAGTCTTCTGTCATCTCAACAGTGAGGCTATTATCCTATGACACAATAGGATGTCATACAGATGAGGACACTGAGGCACAGAGAGAAGTGAGCTGCCCAGAGTCACACAAGGCTTGGGGGGGTGGGGGGATGACTCTTTTTCCTGGGGTCCCTGAACCTCTCTCTGACTGGAACTGCCCCTTCTACCTCTCCCCACCTCCTCCCAGTCCAACCTTGGCCTCCACCAGACGCTCCTTACAGGAGATGAGCAAGGGGGGGTCCCCAGACTGCAGCCCCAGGACTAGCAAGGTGACCATTACCAAATGTTTCCTCTCAACCCTATGACATCACAGCCACCAGGCCTCCCCCTCCCATCTCCCAGAAGTCACTGTCCCTGAGCCCTTACCTTTTCCTTAAACTTGTGCCCAGTGACCTAGCATCAGGACTGATCCCACAGGAACAGAGGCTCTGGAACTACAGACACCTCTGTCTGCATTCCCCACCTCCTCTGCCCCTCTTCTTCCCCCCTCCGGCACCCCGCATTTCCAGGGCAGCCACCAGGCCAGGCCTCTGGCTAGGTGAAGAGACCACAGGTCATTTGCCTCACCTGCATCCTCCCAATTTCCATGGAAAGGTGTGATAGTGACCGGGCACTTATCTGCCACTGACCCAGGATTCAGATTGCTTAAGTTCATCCATCCATTCACACCGAAGAGTCATGTGAAGGAAAGCCAGTCTTGGCTGCCTGCCTGTGAGGACATCGCCGAGTAATGAGGGAGCCGGGCATGGAATGGGTCATCCGCAATGGGGCTCCGCACAGTGTTGAAGGGAGGACTGAGAAAAGATGGTCACATTTATTGAACACCTACTATGAGCTGTGAATTTTTCTTTGTGTTTTTTTTTTTTTAGGACTTTATTTATTTATTTGAGAGACAGAGAGACCACAAGCAGGGGGAGAGGGAGAGGGAGAGGGAGAGGGAGAAGCAGGCTTCCCGCCGAGCAGGGAGCCCAATGCAGGGCTCGATCCCAGGACCCTGGGACCATGACCTGAGCCAAAGGCAGACGCTTATCGACTGAGCCACCCAGGTGCCCCGAGCTGTGAATTTCTTGTGCATCGACCTCCCCTAATCTGCCCCTGTGAGGGGAGGGACTGCTAGGGACCCCATTTTACAAAGAGGTTTGATAAAAAAATTGGAGTACCAGGGCCGGATGAATGAGTGAGTGGGTAGTGACTTCTTCTGGGGGCACCAGGAGGCCCTCCCAGGGGAAGTAGTGGGGAGCCTGGGCTGGGAGAGCAGTAGGAATTCTCTGGGCAGAGAAGGAGAAAGGGCACTTCAGGCAGGAAGAACAGCACGGGCAAAGGCAGAGAGGTGCTGAAGCATCTGGTATGTTCTGGAATCTGTGGGAATCAGGGTGTATGTGTGGGCATATAGGGTGCTGGATAAGGTGGGGCCTGACTGTACATCATGCTGAGAACTTGGGACTGGATCCCAGTTGGAGGTGGAGAGGATCCACGGGGAAGGAAGACAGTCATGGTGGTTAGTGTGCTGGACACATGCTCGGGGATCAGCTTGGAGAAGACACTGGAGGAGATTTCATCTTCAAAAAATTCTCAATCTGGCTGGGGTGCCTTAGTCTCTCCGCCTCTTAACTGAGACTAGTCACAGATGGCCAGACTCCCAGGGAAGTTCTTCTGGCTGTCTAACTATAGGTGTTCTCTCATCCTCCACCCTAGTGAAGGAGCACTTTCCCTCCTCAGGGGTGAGGCGGCAGGATCGCCAGGGAGGTGGCTGGCTCTCAGGGGCTGGGGGTGCTGGAGTCTGCTCCGCATAGCCCAGAGTGTGGGGCCCAGACCTGGGGCACACTCAGACCGGTATCCTCCCCTGTAAAGACAGCTTGGAGCAATGGGGACGCAGAGAATAAGAGACTGGGGTTTGGTCCGGCTCTGCCACCTCTGGGTGACCTTGGACAAGCTCACGACCCTCTTTGGCACTCGGTCTCCCCGTCTGTAAAATGAGGGGTTGCTGTCTAGGTGACTGTGAGGGTCCCTCCAGCCACGCCACCTCCGTCTCCCAGAGCACGGTCCTTAAGGCCGTTACTTCAGGAGGGGAAGGCGATCACTGAACAAAGTGGCCGGGAGCCTCCAAACCCAGGACAGACCCTCTCCCACCCACCCCCTTCCCGGCCCAGCGGAACCCAACCGACCGGCCCCTGGGGGCTAGAAAACCCGGGAGCGGATCCTCGGAATGGGTTCTGGGAGGAGCGCTCCTGGAGGGAGGAGGAAAACCCGGGCAGGATCCGTGGCAGG
The DNA here is from genome assembly GCF_054177405.1 of Leptonychotes weddellii. Lineage (NCBI taxonomy): Eukaryota > Metazoa > Chordata > Mammalia > Carnivora > Phocidae > Leptonychotes > Leptonychotes weddellii. The sequence continues at coordinate 150,995,582 of NC_138373.1, read as the reverse complement.
AGCGGGGCCCCGCAGCCCCCAGCCCCCGGCCCTGCCCCGCGCGGCCGGCCGACGCGAGCGGGTTTGAAGACCCGCTGAGCCGCGGGGAAAGGGCCGGGCGGGGCCCCGCGGGCTGCCCGGGGCCCGGGGGCCGGGGGGGCGCGCGGCCTCCGCACTGGGGCGCGGGTCACGTGTGAGGAGGGGCGAAAGTCTCGCAAAGCGGGGCGGCGTGCCGCGAGTTGGGAGTTCTCGGCGCGCCGCGGGCGGCGGGAGCTCGGGCTCCCGGGCGAGCCGGGGACGCGGCGGAGGCGCGGGCCTGGGTCGGAGACAGCGGGGGCCGCACCGAGAGTGGGAGGGAGAGAGAGACAGAGAAGGACAGACGGAGACCGGGAGGAGGACAGATAGAGACGCGCAGGGGAGACAGGGCAGAGGCGGAGGGAGGCAGGGGAGACACTGGGAGGGCGGCAGGCAGAAGACAGAGACCCCGCAGGGAGAGACGGAGAGACCCGCACGGGGACAGAGGAGACCGGCAGGGGGACAGAGACCCAGGGGGGCAGCCGGGGTGGGTGGCAGCGGATCCCGGGCCGGCCGGCCGCGGGGTTCTCGGGGCCGGGGCCGGAGGCGAGCGCCGCGGGGCAGGGAGCGGAGCGCAGGGCGGGGGACAGCGCGGAGTGACAGCGCGAGAACAGCGGCGGGCGGCGGCGGACGGGCGGCGGGGGCGGGGGGCGCGAGCGCGGGCGGTCGAGCGCCATGGGCCCCCGGACCCCCGGGCTCTGAGCCGGGGCCCGGCCCGACGATGCTGACGCCCAGGCGGCGCCGGGGACGCGGCGCGGGGCAGCGCTGAAAGTTGGGCGGCCCGCGGGGAGAGGCGCGGGACGGCCCCGAGGCGCGGAGACCCGGAGACCGACGGACAGACCCACCGGCAGCCGGGGAAGGGGGGCGGCGCCGGCCCGCCGAGTTCGCGGGGAGGGGGCGCCGGGACTCCCCTCTCCCCGCCCGGGACGCCGCCCGCCCGACTGCGCCGTGGGATGTAGAGCCCGCTCGCCGCCTCCTGGACCTTCGTCGGACCCTCCGCCCCGCGGTAAGCCGGGCCCACGCCCACCGCTGGCGCTGTCCGTCTGTCTGTCCGGCCGCGTGCGTGTCTGTGTGTCCCGTCGGGGGGGGGGGCGGGGGGCGGTGGGAGCCGTTGGCCCCGCCCGTCAGCACCTTATCCCCGCGGGTCTCGGCTGCCAGGCGCGCGTTACGCGCGGCCCAGCGACTCCCCGGGAGCTGGCCAGCTCTGTCTCTCTGTCCCTCGGTCCGTCGGGAGCGTGAAGGTCTGGGTTGTGGCCAGAAAGGCGGAGAGGGGTGGGTAGAAGAGGCCTTGACCTTCTGCCCCGGCCACGACCTTTCCCTGCCTCCACCCACCCCCAGTTGTCAGCCGGTTCTGAGGAGCTTCAAGGCAGGTGACTCGTGGCAAAGGGTGGCGGGGGGGGGGGGGGGCGGGGGTCCCCTTTCCACTTCCCCAGCTGCAACCTGTTTGCAAATGGCCCTCTGATCTGACAGAAAACAACATCCCACCTCTCATGCTTTGAGCACCTACTTTGGGCCAGGTGACCCCAAGGTGGGTGGACAGGGGTCCAGTCAACGGAGTATTTCACATTTCAGAGTGGGAGAGCCGGAAGCTGTGGAGAGAGGCAAGGACTGCTCTTCTCTCCCTACAGGAGAGCCCCAAGGAAAGAGAGGTCTGAATGAGCCCCTGAGCAGGGAAACTTCCCTGCCTCCCCACCAGCGTCAACATCACACTTCTGCCTCCGGTGCCTAGGCTCTAAGATGGGGAGAGAATGCGGGGAGATGGTAGGTGGAAGAGTGGTGGAGGGACTAGAGGCAGGGCAGCCTGGCTCAGTTGGCAAGCCAGGGCCTCGAGACCAGTAGGATGCTGGGCAGCACGTTGAGGGAATGGGGAGCTGAGGGACGGAGGTCCCAGGGCCACACGTGCAAGACCCAGAGAGGAGCCAGACCCGTGTGTGTGTGTGTGTGTGTGTGTGTGTGTGTGTGTGTGTGAGAGAGAGAGAGAGAGAAATGCTTGTTCTGCTTCTCCCCACATACAGTCCTGTGACCTCCCGGGCTGCCGGAGTTTGGGGAGCTATGGGCAGGACTTTTGGGGGCCTGAGAGCCACACTGTGGCCCTGCCTTGGCCTGGGATGAGAGGAACAGAAGACAGAAAAGGGTGGTGGGATAAGGTCTGGGTTGCAACATGGCAGGAGCAAAGGCTGTTGGCCATTGAGCTGACCCATATCCAAGTTGGAGCCTGGAGGGCTGAGCCTAGAACATTCGACTGTTCTCCACAGGGAGGAGGGCTCTTTCTGGGGTTTTCCACACTGGGAAGTGGGCTTCACATACCCTACATTCAGGCTCCTGGAAATCTGCTCACTAGCTGAGGGACCAGCACCCTGAGCAAGTCCCTCTCCTCCCTGACCCTCAGCTTCCATATCTATGGAATGAGGACACAGCTCTCTGCCCCACTGACCTCCAAGGGCTCAAATGAGCTGAGGGCTGTTCACAGGCTGGGGAAAGTGCTGGGCAGACGGCAGTAAGGACTCATTTTACCTTTGGGAAGGTGAACAGCTAATGGAAAGAGAGGATATGGCCTCAAATAGAGGATTGACCAAGAAGGGGAGTGTCCAAAAATTAGAGGGGGATCTGGGGCTTAGGAGCTATTCCTCAGGAATCTTTGGTTACCCTTGAAAAGGAAGCACTTCTCCCAGAAAAAAAAAAAAAAAGCCTCTGGGGTGACTGGGAACAGACGGAGCTGGCCTTGAGTATCTGCTGGGTGACCTTGGGCAGCTGGCTTGACCTCTCTGGGCCTCAGTGTCTTCAACTGGAGAATGGGGATGTTGGTACTGACTTCATTGGGTTGCCAACTGATTTACAGACGATGTCAGGTCTCTGAAAGCAGCTTGCAAAAGCCTGGAGCATAGTAGGTTCTTAGACATTTGCAGAACACAGAATGAAGTAGCTCTAGGAGATGCTGTGGAAAGATTCCTTAGCTTAGGATAAGAGGGGAGGAGGAAGAGTGTAGGCTTACAGGGCGGGTTGGTTCTTAATGTGGATCTGGGGGAGGCGGGGGTGAGTGCTGAGGGGGGTGTGAGGAGGAGGGGGCCCCTCTGCGGGGACCACTGAGTCACGAGGACATGTAAGCGACATGACAACCAGCAACATGGTAACCAGGAGACTAGTGGCGGTGGGAAACGGAGCTGGAGCGGTGTGTTGGGGGGGCAGGACTGGCAGTCCTGGGGCTGGAGGGTCCGGGGCAGAACTAGGCCGGTCTCTCAGAGTGAGGAGGGTATCCTGAGGCCAGGTGGGCTGGAGTGGTTGGTGGGGGGGCCAGGGTGGAAGGAGAGGAGGTGACTCCGGGGTCTGCCGGGCAGGGGGGCTTCTCCCGCACCTCTCCAGGCTCCTCGCTCCTCTCCTCCACATCTCCACTTTTCATGCCTCTCCCCCCTAGGATGCCAAATTTGGCTCACGCAATCTGTCGTCTCTCTTCTGAGATTGGCACCGGGACCAAAGCCGAGTGCATTACATGCATTACATCACCGCCGCTCCCCCTGCACGAGGAAAGGGAGGGACGGAGGGCCGGGGGGCAAGCGGCCAACCCTCAACTTAAATTCCTGTCTTCCTGCTCACTCTTGCCGCCTCAGTCCCAGGTGGTGGGGGCTTCCGGGAGCAGCCAAGCAGGGCCTCGAGGCGGGACAAGGGCTCCGATCTTGGAAAGATCCCAGGGCCAGGGCAGGAGGTCAGACCATGTTGCTGTCCCCCTGGCTAGGTGGCACCTGGGAGGCAGGGAGCCTAAATTCAGGGCGATCTGTCATTGCCTTGCTGGGTGACCTTGGGCAGGTCCCCCCCCATCCCGTGCCCTGTGCAGTGTCTACATCTGTGTGGAGAACAGTTGGCCACTAGAGATCTTGGTGAGTTTCCTGAAAAAAGATGCCCTTGAGCCCTGCTGCTCTCCTGGGCACAGAGGAGGAGTCCAGAATTTTGAATGGCTCCCTGTGACTTTCAGCAAAGTCTACCTCCTTATGCCTCCATCTCCTCACCTGTCAAATGGGGACGAGAGAACCCTCAAAGGCACGAGATGTGAAAGAGATAGTGGACGTGAAGGTGAGAGACAGGGGAAGAGACAGGGTCTCTGGCCCTAGACCCCCAGAGCCTCAGGGGCCCGGTGGCTCCCTGCATGCTGGGCGGAAGGTAAGGGGGCCGTGGGGACAGTAGCTCAATACGGACAGAAGGCTTGGAGCTTAACTCACTGCTCTGATGTCCTTGTTTTACAAAAGTGGAAACTGAGGCCCAAAGAGAGAAGTAGACCCCCATTCCAGGGTCACAGTAATGGTTTGGGGATAGAGGAGGTAGTGCTGGGGCCCGAACCCAGGGCCCTGGTTCCCAGCCCTGCCTAGAAGTAGGTGGGCAGGCAGGCAGATACGCACCCTGTGGAACACTGTGCAAGACCAGGCGGGACCCAGGAGCTTGGAGGGCCCAGTTCTCCCTTTGGCCTCCCCTGTTCTCCCTTCCTGCTCCCCGGTTCCCCTCATCTCCAGCATCCCTGAGCATTAATCCCATCCCTCATTCGGTCTACTTGAAGAGCTCCCTTTTGGGCTCATTTTAAAGCGAGTTCCAAGCAGTCCCAGGCAGGGACAGGCTAGATTTGGGGTTAAGCTAGAAGATTATGGCCCCTTCTAGAAGATTCCCAGAGCTGGAGGAAGAGAAAGATGGGGAGCCTCTGTGGATGTTTTGTGAAATAGTGAGCTCCTCATTCCCAGAGCTATTTAAGCAGAACCAGATGAGATGAGTACCTGCCAAGAATCCTGTACCGGTGAGTCCTGCTTTATGGGTGAGGGTGAATGACATCCCCACCTCCAAAATCTCAGTCCTTCATATCCCAGGAGAGGCTGGGGAGCAGCACCTGTCACTTACCCGCTTTCCAGCAAGGAAACTCACATTGTTACGCCAGGCATTGGGGTAGGAGCTTTTTGCAAACGCTTTCTCTTGTAATCCTCCCAACAACCCTGCAATGTCGATTTGGTGTCCCTGTGTTACAGATGGGGGAGCCATGGCTCAGAGAGTCTATTCGATTTGCCCAAGGTCACACAGCAGGGAGGTGGATGAGTCTGGATTTGAGTCCCGGCCAGTCTGATTCTCAGGGGCTGTCCCTGGGACTTCCTTGAGAAAAGAATGGAGAAAGTCCCTCCCCTGGGCTGGGGTTTGGCAGGAGATGATGTGTCGCCCCCACAGCATGACACCCCCTCAATGATCCTCTGGGGGCTCCATTCTGAAGACATGGATATAGACGGGCACCCAGGGAAGAACTCACTTTACAAAGGGGAAGACTAAGACACAGGGACAAAGAATGACCTGTTCAAAGGTGCCCAGAGAGTCAGATTTGGGCCAGTGGGTCTGTTCCCCGCACTGGTGGGTCAGGAGGGTCCTTTGGGCTGACGATGGTGTGAGCTCTGGGATTGGAGGTCCTGACTGCTCGGTGGTTTGGCAGAGGGCTGAGAGGGTGCTGGCTCTAGGCTAAGGCTATGGGTAGGGGAGTTGGCCTGGGGAATGCAGAGGAGGGCGCAGGAAGAGAAACCAGCAGAAACTGCAGGTCCACCTCTGTCCTCCCTGGCCCTGCCCCAGCGCCACCCACAGATGTCAGTGCTATACACCCTGTGAGGTCACGGGAACCTGTGGGTGGGACCTGCCTGGCAAGGGAGGAGGAGCTTGGCACCAGCAGCCTTGGGTGTGGCTCCCAGTGCGACCTTAGGTCAGTCCCCCACCCTCTCTGAGCTTGCTGTGCTCGTTTGTCGGTGTGAGGGAGAATCTGGACCGAATGATCTGTTTGCACAGTGTAGCTCCCCGAGGGCTGTCATCTCTAAGTGCTCCTCCCATCCCCATGAGGACCTTGGGCCCCGGGCAAGGGGCAGGCAGGAATCCTGGAGGTTGGCATAACCTTTAAGCCTCCTGGGCGACTCAGCCCTCCTTGGGGTGTGGGGGATCTCCGGGCGCAGCCCTTCTTCTCCTTTTCATCTTTATTTTTCTCCTGCTCCCTCTTCCCCTCGCTATGTGGGCTGATCGCTGCTCAAACTTTTAATTCAGATGGTAATTGAAATAATAATACGGGCTGAGGCCCCTCTGCCTGTGACGCTGCAGCTGGTGGAGCTCAGCTATGAATAGACCTTGAGTCACACACGCGCGCTCCTGCCGGCGCGCACTCGGGGCTCTCTGCGCGCCTCTCGGGGTGGTGGGTGGGCTGCAGCGAGGGGGGCAGGGTGGGCTCACGCTCCAGCTGGCTCTGGGTCTCGGCCCCCCGCTCTCAAAGGCCTGGGACACTTCTGCCCCTGCCACCCACTCTCCAGTCCCTACGGCAAAGCTGCGAGACTTGGGACATCCGCGGTCCTCTCTGTTTCTGGAAGGGGACACTGAGGTCCAGCACGGGGAGTGGCTGACGGGACTCAAATAGAAAGTGACTGGGACGAGGTTTGAGCTGGTGGGTTTTTGCTTCATTCTAAGACCACTGTTCTGTTTTAGGACACGCAGGCAGGCAAATGGGGGAGGGGAGTGCTGGGGTGCGGCGCTGCCCCCCCCTTTGGTGTCCCCCTGCCTCAGTCCTCCCAGCACACGCTCGCACGCTCTCTCACACACTCCCTCACACGCACACTCAGACGCCCGGCTGCTCGGAGAGGTGGTGTTGTTGCTTGGTGGCTCGGCTGACGGGGAGGTTTTCTTGGAGGTCCTGAGGCAGGAAGGGGGACAAGCCCCCACGTGCCAGGCTCTAGGCTAGGCTTTGTATTCATGGTTTTACTGAATGCTCCTTGCCAGCCCGTGAGGGCCATCACTCCCACTTTTCAGTTGAGGAAACTGAGGCTCAGCTAGAAGCCCTAGTTTGCCCAAGGTCCGGCAGGTAGAAGCATCTGTATAGCGGCGTCCTGCTGCAATCCTCCCAGTTCCAGCCGTTCTGGGTCCGTCCATTTGGCTTGCTGAAGGAGGAAATGTGCGTCTCTTCCAGCCCGAGGCTCCCCTTTCTCTCCCTGCGCCAGTTGCCCCATTCCTCCCTGTGGCTGCCTGGCCACTGATTGACCAGCTCTTGTGCCAACAGCCGGAATATCTGGTCTCAGGGGACAGGGGGAGGCCAGGTGTCCGTGGGGGGCATTGGCAGGTCAAGGAGAGAGGCTACCAAGACTGGTGATCCTTGGTGTTTGGACCCCAGCTGGAGCGGTATAGGGAGAAGCTGTGGTCATGGTCATGGCCCTATCAACTGAGAGCTTTGGTCTAGGCCTGCTCAGGTGGACCCAGCATCTCCCCTCTGCCTCTGGAAGGGCAGAGGGGAGATGGGGCCGGACGTGGGGAGTGCAGTTGAGCAGAGGCACCCCTGGGCCTGGGAAGATGGGGAAAACTCTATCCAGCATTTTCTGGTGGCCTCATCTGCTCCTGTATTTGCTTTTTCTCCCACACTCTGCTGGGACATGGAGCAACTGAGCCCAGAGACCACAGTGAATCACCCAAGGTCCCGCAGCAACGGTGGCAGAGCTGGAGCTGGACTGGCCCAGGGCTCCTCCTGACTCTCTGCCTCTTCCCTCCCTCCAGTCTGGGGATTTCTGGGGCAGCTGAACAAAGAAGTCTGCCTGAGCCAGGCCGGCCTGGGATTGAATCCCAGCTACCCCCCTCGCTTACCCTTTACCCATTGTGACCTTGATTGGGTCACTGTCACCCCCTGGGAACCTCTCTTAGCTCCTCCATGAAACAGGGACAACCTGTGGCAATGGGGGGATGTGCTGGGCTTTTCCCTTTTGTTGCCCTGTCTGCTGTCGAGCTGCCCCAGCTCGACCTGGGCTGCAAGATGGGAGGGGACCTGAGCTAGGCCAGGGAGGAGGGGGCACATGACTGTGAGGGACTAATCGCATTTTACTGACTGGGAGAATGAGGCTTTGAGGAGGGAGCTCGCCCAACCTTGATTTGGTGGCAGAATTGTTGCCAAGTTTTACCATCTGGCCTCTGGGACCGCCCCCCACCCCATCCGGACCAGCAAAGTCTCTCCCCTACCCGCCCCCTGCAGCTCCCCTCCCAATCTCGACTTCTACCCCAAACTCCCAATGTAGGCCTGAGAAGTCCAGGCCCTCTGCCCTGTGACAGTTAAGGTGCCGCTGCGCCCAGGGGACGGCAGGAATGGGGGGCAGTGATTTGGACTCTCCATGGGACCCTCTGAGGGAGGTAGCATGCACAGAGCTGGAGGTAGCCTGGTCGTGGGCACAAGGTGGGAAAGGGCAGAGGGGCTCAGGCACTCTGGCACATGGTCCTCTTGGTAGGGAGCTCACCATCCCCTGGGGCAGCCCACTGTGTCTGGAAGGTTCTGCTAAGGGATACCTGCCTCCTACTTTGGCTTTTGCTCTGAGGGAACCAGCCCATTCCCTACAGGAAGGGCGGCTAGCTCCCCCCGTGCTCCCCCAAGGCTTCTCTCCTCTGGCCTCCGTAGTCCCAGCTGAGCCCTGTGGAGGGGAAACAGATCTGGGTTCAAGTCCAGCTCTACCCCTGAGTGGCTGTGTGGCCTTGGGCAGTGTATTCACCTCTCTGAGCCTCCATGCCCCGACCTATGGGGTGGGCTTGTGCCCCTACATCTGTGGGTTGCTGGGAAGATCCATGAGCTTTGAGAGAAACATGGCCCATCGTTGACAGGAGGTTCTGTGTGGCCCGACTGGTCAGGGGCGAATCCTGCTGATTGCCAGGCCCCAGCCCCCACGCTCACTGGCCACCGCCTTCAGATGCTGCTTCTCTAGTTATCCTGGGTGTCAGTGCCCGAACCCTCTGCTGAACCCTCCAGACCTGCTTGGGTGGGGGCAGGGCTGGCTGAGCACCAGCGCCAGGCTGTGCAGCTGCAAATCCTCAGGCCACCTGACCTTGGAAAGAGCCTCTCTGGCTGGGTTTCAGGGCCATCCCCCAGACACTGGGCAACAGGGAGGAGAAGGAACCAGGTGGGGCAGAGCGCGGGCATGGCCTCATGCTGGAGCTGGCCTGGGTCCCTGGGGTGACAGGCCAGGAGAGAGGAGAACGAACTGACAGCCAGCCATGGGAGGGAGTTACAGTTATCAGCTGCATTAACAGCAAGGCAGAGCCTCACTCCTCACACTCTAGTGGGCTGCCTGAGGAGGGGTGAGCTCCCTGTCATGGGAGGTGTGCAAGCAGCTGCTGAATGACATCTGTTAAGGGGATGGCAGCAGGTTCTAATACAGGGCCAGAGAAAGGGATCAGACCCAGAACCCAGAGTCCTTATTGTCTGGGCCACGGTACAGAGGTCCCATGATCCTAAGGGTCTAACAGAGTGTTCCAAGTTTTCCCTCGTGACCTCCAACAACTCTCCCCACAGTTGTGCCCTCCAAAAGCCCATGGTCCTAGCATGGGCAGTTGTAGCTTCAAGACAGGCCCTAGAGGCTTGTGCCCACCCGGGGACACCCGAAAAGAAAATAGACAAGCCCTAGATCGCCATCTCAGCCAGTTCAGGGCTCCTGAGCACGCAGCAGGTCAGTACTGTTCAGCATACATGCAGGTCCTGATCCATTAGTGGTTGTGAAATTGATTTAGTGAGCTCACTACTTATATTCTTAATGAAATAAAAAAGAAAATGTCAAGTGCTTTGTATGTAGTGAGGGTATTATTTTGCAATGCTCTTGTTACAGTTTTTAAAATATATATGTTGTATAATGAGTAGCAATGTACAGTGTGTTTGTTTTTAATCTGGGTCTTGGTCAGAAAGTTTAAAAGCTACCACCCTGTATAGAAATCCTGGAGGCAGCACTGACAGAGGCTGGGGTGTGCAGATCCCTTTATTTTCCAGGAGGCTCAGCTCCCAAGAATATAAGTGGCAAGAATTCCAGGATGCCTCTCTGCTGTCCTCAGACCTCCCTTCCCTGGCCCAGCAGCCCACTTCGCTCAGGGCTGTCGAGCCCCACAGCCAGCCACCCCACCCCAGGGCCCGGGGCCTGCTCTCTGCCCAGCCCAGCCCGGGCCCAGCCCTGCTTCTTCTTCACATTTCCAGCTCGACCCACATCTCCCTGGGGACCTCTCTCGAAGCCCTCCTGCCTTGGCCTCACATGTTAACACATGGAGCTCAGCAAAGCAGGGTTGTGTCTTACTCACCTCTCTTCCCCCAGCACATGGTAGGTGCTCATTCCACGGGGATGTATGGAGCATCCCCCACTGAGTGTGGTGCCTTCCACCAGGCGGGAGGGCAGAGGCCACTCCAGCTCAGCATGGGTTTAGGGTGATGCATGAATGAATGAATGAATGAATGGAGTCTGAGAGTCTCTGGCCTTAGGAGCCAGCTGGGCAGATGGCCAGAATGGTGAGCACATAGCACTCTGCCTGGTGTAGTCGGCCTCCCCATAGGGACAGTCACTCATGTCTGTGACTGAGTGGGAGCTCTGGGGTCGGAGCAGGGACTGAGTGTTCCTACCCCTGTCTCTGGCTCTTCGGAGACCTGTGTGCCTGCCCCAGCCTCCTCGCCCCCTCCTCCAGTCCTTGGAGCTTCTCTTAGGGGCCTAGAGCCCTCCGTGGGAATCAGGGACACCCTGCTCACTCCCCTGGGGGACACCTTCGGAGAAGCCGGTGCTCTGTGGAAGGAGGGGTAAAGGCCCGAGGCCTCCACCGTCCTGCACTCACTCCAGTGCCCCGGAAGCTCTCCTTCTGGCCTCCACTCAGAGACCACCTCCGCCGCGGAGAGGCTCTCCCTGACTACGGTGACAAAGATAGCTCCTCCTTGGTCACATTCTGTCATATCCCCTGCTTAGGTCCCTCACGGGAATGATGACAAGAGGAAATTATCTTGTTTCTTCGTCAGTCCTCCGATGTTTAAGTGTCTGCCATGTGCCGGGCACCAGGGTTCCAGGGTGAAGCAGAGATTCAAGACCCCTGCACTTAATGGTGGTTGTACATGAAATCGGTTTGGATCAGAGAAATGCTGTGAGGATCAGGACGCAGACAGAGAGCACCCGGGGGCCTCTCGGAGGAGGCAGCCTCTGACTCAGACCTGAACGGTAGCAAGGTGTGAGCAGTGGCGTCTGGGAGGATTTCAACCAGAAGGAACAACCCGTGTAAAGACCAGAGATAGGAATAAACTTGCTGTGTTCAAGTAACAGAAGAATGGCCTGAGCGGCTGGGGGTGGCGTGCGGTGGGGAAGAGGGGAAGTGGAGTTGTGTGGTCGTGACGTGGCCTGGAGCAAAGGGGACGCTGCAGGCTGGCTGGACAGCGTGTGGGGCCAGCGTCCAGGCCCCAGTCCCACAGTTCACCTTCTTGCAGAAGCTCCTGAACCCAGACGAAGATGAGAGTGACAGCACCCACCTCCGGATCAGGATCAAAGTTGTGGCCAGGGCTTGGCCCACAGTAGACACTCAGTTGTTCTACCATTATTATGATGACTGGCTTTGGGAGGGTAGAAGGGTGATGCCCATGTGTTAGAACGACCCCCTGGGAGGTCCCAGACGGTGATGGGAAGGCAGCGGGGGGCGGGGCATTGGTCGGTCTTGGCAATGCTGGGTTCACGTTGCCTCTTAGACACTGAGCAGACGCCGCCGAGAGCAGGAGCCCCATCAGCCTGTTGCTGCTCCCAAGGACAACTGGGGCGGCCGGGGTCTGTGGTATTTTAAGCCAAGGCCAAGCCTGGGCCCTGCAAGAGGTGTGCACATGGAGGCTGGAGGAGGGTTCGAGGAGCCAGCCGGATGGGGGCCTTTGGGCCTGGAGGACTCGAGGAGGAAGGCAGGGGTGAGGAGCCAGGGCCCCCTTCGGAGCCCGGGAGCCCTGGAGAGGAGCCCTCAAGGGGGGCTGGGGAGAGGATGGGAGGTGATGCTCAGCCCCTTCAAGAAGGGCTTTTGCACTTTACAGTTTATAAACCCTTACCGTCCACGCCGCAGTTCGTCTTCACAGCATGCCCACCAAGTGGGTGTTATTCCTCCCCGTCTTAGGGATGTGACTCAGAGAAGTCAAGGCATTTTCCCATGGCCGCACAGCACCGAAGTAAAACATTCTCAGGCTTCCTGGGATCACAGGCCCTTTTGGGGACCTTATGAATGCTCTAAGCCTTCTCAGAAAAATACACATATGTATGCACTAATTTTAAAGCCTTCTATGTGTCTTTTTTTTTTTTTCCTGTAGGTAATACATTCATATGGCTCTAAAATTAAAAAGACACAAACAGGAATCCAGTGAGAATTCTTCCTCCCACCCATCCCCAGCCACCTGCTTCCCCCCGCCCTCCCCCGGAGGCGGTCAGTGTCACCAGCTTCCTGGGGCTCCATCCACAGACAAGCCCAGACAAGCAAATATGTGTGTCTATAAATTTCGTTCTCTCCTTTTTCCCACAAATGGTAGATACTATACTCAATGTTCGTCACTGTTGCCTTTTTTTTTTTTTTTCTTTTTTGCTAAAAGACACATCTTGAAGACCCACATGGCTCCTTCCAGGGCTCCCTCCTCCTTTTTTGCTGGCTGCGTGATGTGCCATTCGCGGATGGGCATCAGGCTGCCTCCAGGCCAGGCTGGGCAGACAAGGGGCCCAGCTCCCCTGGTGCATGACCGGCTGCAGGCTGAGGTCCAAGAGCGCACCCAAGTGTCATAGGCAGTCCCATGGCTCTCCGAGGCCACCCAGGGCCACGCAGGGCGAGGCAGGAAGTAAGCCTGGGACTTGGCTCAGACTCGCCTTCCCTGCTCCTCCCGTCTCCCCACACGTCTTCTTAGGCCCATCAGAGAATCCAGGGAACCCCGTGCTGGTGTGGGTGAGAGGTGTCAGCCCCCACGCGCCCCCCCTCCCACGGCGCCGGGAGACACTCCCCCCACCCCCACCCCCACCCCGCCCTGGCCGTCAGCCCCAGCTCCTGCGGGCTTGTTTGCTGAGAGACCGAGGTTGGGCTGGTGATCTCCACGCCTGCCCCCTTCCCCGGCTGGGGCATGTGCCCTGGACGTGGGCTGTGCCAAGGCCACCTCTGCTCCTGTCCCTGGCCCACCGCAGCTACCACGTCCCCAGCACCTTGCCTTCTCCGGTGTCCTCACTTTGCCCTTGGTGGCTGGGGAGGGACAGCATCCAAGTGGAGAAGGGATGTGGGGCCGCTGGCCTCGCGTGGTCTGGGCTGGTTGGGACCCACTGGGCAGCTCTGCCGAAACTCCTCTTCTCCTGGCTCCGGGGGCCCTGCTGTCCGGTTGCCGCTCTGCCTCCCTCCGCTGTGCCGGGTCCTCCTCCGCGGGCAGGGGATGCCCAGCGGCTCTGGGGCCTCCGCTCTCCTCCTCAGCATTCCTGCCCCAGGCGGCCGCATCAGCTTCCATAGCTTCCCACAGCGCCAGTGGTCAGCATCAAGCCTCGGGGTCGGACGTGCTGCGGACTTCTCCACCCGCACACCCCACAGCCACCGCACGCTGGAAACCATCACTCCTTAAATCGGGTCCTCTTTCAGTGTCCCGTTGCACCTGTTCCCAACACCCCTCTTCCCAACCGCCCCATGCAACCTGCCACCGCGCCCTGCAGGCCACCGCCTGGGCTGCCGCCGGAACCCGCTCGAAAGCCTCCTGCGTGCACGGGACCCCGTGCGGGGCCCCAGCACCTCTTACCCCGTGAGTGCACCGGGCCCAGACAGTGGAGGCCTCCGAGGCCAGACCAGGGCAGGGGGCCACAGAAGCCACATCGAGGAGGGTTTCTTTTTTTCTTTTCTTTTTTTAAGTGGGCTCCACGCCCAGCATGGAGCCCAGCGCGGGGCTTGAACTCACGACCCTGCGATCAAGACCTGAGCAGAGATGGAGTCAGATGCTTAACCAAACTGAGCCCCCCAGTTGCCCTGAGGAGGTTTTATTTCTTAAGCCTGGTGGTGGATACACAAGGGTTTATTGTATTATTCTTTATTCCTATCTGTCTTAAAGATTTCACATGAAAATTGAAAAGATCCAACCAGGCAAAACCCAACTGCCTGCCCACCTGTTTCCTGTGGCCGTGAGGGTGAAATCCGTAATCCCTCCCACCCCCTACCCAGGACCTCATCCTGGGCAAGTTTGCTCTCGCTCCTCTTGCTCACTTCACTCCCACTAAGCGGACTTGCTGCAGATTCTTGACACGCCAAACCCCTTGTGGAATGTTCTACATCCCACCTTTCACACAGACACACAGTTCTCCTCACCGACTTGACTCCCAGTCACTACTCAGCGCTAGTTTCAATGTCACTTTCTCAAAGAGACCTTAGGGGACCCCCAGTAAACAAGACCCCCTTGTCCTTTCTTTCACATCACGCCGAACTTTCCTTCAAGCAGCTTACCACAATTTTTGACTGCCCAACTGTGTAGATGCTATTATGTGTGCAACGTCTCTCCCCAGCTGAGCCATAAGCTGGGTGAGTCCACGGCCTGGGTCTGACCTGCAGCAGGGTACGATAAATAGTAGTGGACTGAACGATTTTGGAGGAAGAATGCACGGCAGACCAGGCCCCGAGAAGGCACAATGAGGCCATGGGGGATTGAATCCCACCACCAGTGAGAGAGCTGAGGTTGTTCTGGAAAAGAGGAGCCTCCAGAGATCTGCTCTCACCTTCTAGTCCCTGTATAGAAGAAGGGCACAGGTGTTTGGGGACAGTCCCTTTGGTGGGCCAATCGAGGCAGCTCCTGTGAGGGTAGTAAGCTCTCCGTCAGGGCAGGGGCCAGGCGCGGGCCAGGCAAGAAGGGGCACGGCTGCAGGTTGGAGCAGTGACCCTTGGGGTCCTGCGGCCACCAGCTCCTGCCATTTGGCTGTGACCAGAAGGCCTCTCTGGACATTCTGGGGACCTTGCTTTCTGAGCCTGGTCACCTGCTGGCTGAATGGCTGGGCAGGAAAGTTGGGAGGTGGGGTCAGAGCTGGAAGAATGAGCCCGCTCACCCCACACTGCTCAGAGCCCCTCTGCAAGCCCAGAGTCTCCTGTGTGTCTGGCTCTGTAATCAGGGACCATGTTCTGGCTCCAACTTGCCCTATGACCCAGCTTCTCCTTTCCCAAAAGGACTGACTTGACAGAGCCTGGCACACAGTAGGGCTGGATAAATATTTACTAAAGGGAAGAAACGTGCAACATGACCCATGTGTCCTCGGGCCAGGAGAGTAAAATGTCAAATGAACGTGCTCTGGCATCGACCGCCTGGGTCCAAATCCTGGCTCCTCCACTAATGGGCTGTGTGACGTTGGATCAGTTGCTGGATCTCTCTCTGCCTTAGTTTTCTTACTTCTAAAGTAGGGATCATAATGGTAACTTCCTCTGAGGTCACGGTGAGCAGGGCAGGAATTGATCAGCGTAAAGCACTCAGAAGAGGGCCGCACAGAGGAAGTGCACGCTCAGCGCTCGCCGTGGAGTTTGCGATGTCACCCCGGCGGCCGGTGGGGGCGGGCCTCCGTGTGCAGTGGGGTTTCAGGGCACGGAGAGTGTGAGGGAGGAACGGCGTTCATTGAGCACCCACTCTGTGGCCTGCAGCTCTGTGACAGTTGGCAATCCACATCTGGCCCTCAGGAGCACCCTGCAAGGTAGGCATTACCACGTTCCTTTGCAAATGAAGACGCTAAGGCTCGGAGAGGTCAAGGGATCTGCTGGACCGAGCATGCGAGGCGGGACTGCTCCCACTTCCGGCCCAGCCCCCCGGGGAGATCGTGGCCACTGCCCTTGCTCGGCTGCTCCCGGGGCTGGTGTGGGAAAACAAACAGGGCAGGGCCATGTGATGGGTGCTGGGCGGGCTCTGGCGAGCTGCAGCTCAAATCCAGGGGGAGGAGGACAAGGGAAGGACTGGTCAGCCTTGGGAGTGATTTGTATCACTTAGCAACCACGTGCGCTGTGCTGGGCACATGATGTGCATGATCCCATTTATTCCTCATTACAGTTTTATGAGGCAAGGACTATTGCTAGCCCCACCTCGAGATGATGAGTGCAGGGACCAGAGAGGCTAAGTAATTTGCCCAAGGTCACACAGGCAGAAAGTGGTACAGAGAGTCCGCTTTGGACTTGGGTTGAAGCCAGTACAGGGGGAAGATGTGGGCTCTTGAGCCTCATGAAGACAAGGTAGTCAGACCTCCTGGGGTCTGAGGAGCAGGACAGGGGCCTCCAGAAGGCTGTGGGCAGGAGGGGACAAAATGCCACAATTTCCCCCATGGCTAGATCCATCTCCAGCTCCCTTTTACTCTTTGAGGAACACAGCTCAGCTGCCAGGCCTTGAGCCCTTTCCCATCTCTGTGCAAAGCCCTCTGTGTCAGAGCTGAGTGAACTCTTACCCAAACCAGGCCGCTCAGGCCTAAAAGGCCTCAGTCAGAGCTGGAGGAGGGGCGGGGGGGCTCCTTAGGGGGCTGGGAAAGGAGACAATGGTGCTAATTCCTTCCACATCCCCCAGGGAAATCTTGCTAGCCTCTAGAACCTGATCTGGGTTCACTGAGTTAGCCCCTCACCCCACCTCACCTCACCTCCTTTGCCTTGTGCCTGTTCCTTCTGGTAGAAGAAGAGTCAGCCTCCCTGTCCAAGCCTCAGAGGGCTTCAGGGATGAGGGAGGCTGATGGGACTCAGGAACACCCACCAGCTCCCCTGCCTTATTTCAGACTCTGTGCTGGGTGCCTTGTTTCTTACATCTTCCCGCTCTCCTGCCAGGGAGCAAATATGGTCCCCCATTTTGCAGATGGAGAGGAGCACCTGGCTGGAGCAGTTAGTGAAGCCAGGACCTGATGCTGGGTTTCCCGGCCCCCAGTCCCCTGTCCTGTGTTGTCATCCTCCTCCTCCTCCTCCTCATCATCATCACGACCACCACCACCAGCATCATCTGCATATTCCGTGCATTCCACCTGCAAAGCCCTGTGGAGCCCTCGGTCCGCGTTTCTGTTCCTAGTGGTTATCACACTCGCCTCATCAGGGGTCTGGTAAGTTAGGTACGATCGCTATCACGTCCACTTTGCAGATGAGGAAACCGAGGTCCAAAGAGGACACGCTAGGAGGTGACAGAGCTGAGACTGAGAGCCAGGTCTTGCCGGCCAAACACAAGGGCTTAGCCAGCATGTTCTTTTCCTGAAGTCAAGAAGGAGCAGAGTGGAACAGACAGGCAGTGAGAGCCAAGGGGCTCAGAGGAGGCAGGGCTGCGGCTAGCGAGGTAGCCTGGGAAGATTCAGAGACTGGAGGGGCTGGGGCTGGGCCTGGGGGGCTGCGGAGAGACACGAGGAATCTGCGTTGAGCGGGGCGTTGTGGAAGGCGAAGGGAGCCCGAAGCCGGAGACTGGGGGACCAGGGTGAGCCGAGGAGCTGGAGCCAGCCAGACCTGAGTGGGAATCCCAGCTTTGCCGCTTCTGCTGGGCAACCCCCATCCTCGTCCCTACTCCCCCCACCCCCAGCCTGTGATTCTTCAGCTGGGAAGAGAAATAATAACCCTGCTTGTTGCTGTGGTTGGTGCTTAATAAATACTTGTTAAATAAACAAAGCCTTGCAGTGACGCTTCAGGGAGATAGATCAGGCAGGGAGCTCACACTTCCAGCAGGTTCCTTCCCTGAGAGCAGCCACTGAGAAGGACGGCAGGTTCAGCTGGGCCCCAGGGCTGAGGAATGTGACCTCCGGCAAGTCACTTCACCTGCCCTATTGTCCCATCCAGTAACAACGACATGCATCAAGGCCCTGCAGGCTGGCGAAGTGTCCCCTTCCTCCTGCCCTCTAGAGAGCCTGCCTGGTCCCCGTCTCAGGAAGGGCTGCTGCCGCGGGCTGGGGACCACGGTGACATGCGCCTGCAGCCACCAGCATTCTCCCGTGCGGGGGGCGGGTGCGCACTGGGAGACTTGTCTTCACGGTCGGCCGGGGTTGCTGGAGTCCCCCTAGCGCTGCTGTCCCTTTATCAGCTTTTCTTTGGCAAAGGGAGTTGTGGGTCATAAAATCAGAGGGAAAACCTAGTGACAGGCGTGGGGTCTTTCTCCTGCCTCCTCTGGACCCGTGGCAGGCCGGGCGTCCGGCCGTGTCCCGGAGGGAGCAGGCTAGCGATGATGCCAACGATGCCAACGAGTTGACAGCCCTGCTGGTCACCTTGAGGCCAGAATGTCCTTGGCTACGCACTGCCTCCCTGGGCCACAGCCCTGCTCTTGGCCTCAGTTTCTCTAGCTGTCCAGTGAAGTCTGGACTAGGGGCTCCAGATTTGGGACGTTGACAGCACCGAAAAATTAAAGGAAAAGACAAAGTCTGGTAACTGGGGCAGCATCTCAGTCCTTCACTTCGCCAAGAAAGGCCATTATGTTTTTAAAAGCAGCCAGCATCTCCCATCCCTATCACTTCCCCAAAGAAAGAACGTTGACCACGAAAGGAGTCTCAGGATGCACTCAGGCTCAAGGGTAGCGACCGGCCCAGGAAGCTGGCCCAGAAGGAGAAGGACTTGCCCAAGGTCACCCCGCAAGGCAGTGAGGGGGCCCCGGCCTCGCGGAGCCTCCGCCTTAGGAAATGTGCTGAAACCGAGTTCTCCCATGTGTGTTCATTTCCCGGCGCACTTGTTGCAAGAGAATGAACACCAGCTCCCTGCCTTCGTATGGTTTCACTGTAGACGCGATCCTCGGGACGCGCTCTCTCCAAAAGCACATCTATATTCAGAGGAGGGTGATACCCAGTTGTCAATGCCTCTTGCCCTCTTCGACCATCTGTGCCCCTTCTCTTGCGCACGTTCCCCTTGGGCCCTTGGGCCTTCGCCAGGAAGCCTCGTGTGACAAACAAGGGACAGAAAACCCGGCTGTCTCCCGGTGGCCATCCCATGCAAGCACGAGGCCAAGCTTCGGACTTTTCACTTTTCGGCTGGGCATCGTGTGGGTCAGCCCACGCGCTGGCAGGTGAGCCGCTCGTTCCTGCTGAAGGAGTCAGCAGGGACAGGAGCGCTCACTCATTTGAATGGGTCCCTGCAGACAGGGCCCTCACCAACTGAGGGTCCCCAGGGCGGGACCCTCCGTGGCGGAGGGTGATGGGTCTGGGGGCGGCTTTCCCATCGGCCCAGGAGCAGACATTTCTGAGCATGGCTGAACATGGCAGAGCAGAGCCGTGGGCACAGGGCGGGGAACCCCGCGGGGCTTGAGGACACTGCTATGACCAGGAGAGGAGACACAGGGGTGCAGGACAAGCTGTGCCCCTACTGGGCTGAGATGTGAGGCTGGTGGGGATGGGGTGATGGAAAGGCAGGGGCTGGGGGTGAGGGTTGAAGCTGGGGGTGGGGGAGTGTCGGGGGGGGGACATGTGGAGCCTCAGGGCTGACCCTGGATCCTGGGGCCGGGCTGATCCTGCCACTCGCACTCAGGACCGGGGAAAAGTGGGCCATGCTGGTGAGCGAGGACCAGCACCCTAGAGCACGCGGGGACCATCTCCCTGACCCTCAGCCCCGGGCCCTCCTAGGGAGTGGGAGCCCCATGAAGAGTCTTCTCCTGCAGCAAACCCTGCCCCAAGCACTCCAGGGAGGAGGCTCCTCTTGCCAGGAGCACCTTCACCTCCCAGGAGCTCTGGAGTGGGAATGAGGTGCCCTGGCTCAGGGCTGGTCCACTCTGCCTCCCTCTGGGACTCTTAGCCAATCCATCCCAGGTCTGTGCTTCCTGGGCCTCAGATATAAAATGAGGGTCTTGAAATCAGTGATTTCCAGTTCCTTCTGGCTCTGGTTCCTTCTGTGGTGCTCCTGGAGGCATTCAAGACAGCGGGACAGAGCAGAGAGGGAGATGCTTAGTGAAGGATGACCTCCCTAAAACCTAGAAGGTGCCCCTGGCCCCCAATTTCTTCAGGGCTCCCACCTGGAGCCCTGGCTGTTAGGCCTCTGGGGGAGGTGGCAGACAGGGTCTGGGACTCCCAGCTAAAGTTATGACCCCTTAAGGGCCAGCATTGCCCACCCACATTGTCTGTTAGATCTTCAGACCGATGGGTCTCACTGGTCCTATTTTCCAGATGAAGAAACTGAGGCTCGCAGCAGCCAAGTGACTTGCCCCCCATGTTACGTGGTGGATGATCCAGGGAGCACAGGCTGGGAAGGGAGAAGAACCCAGAGTGGGGGGTGATCGCGGGGGAGGAGGGGGGCAGGGCTCAGTCTCCCCAGGCCCGGCCGAGGGAGGGAGTTTCTCCCGGGAAGAGGCGCAGGCAGGCACCAGGCTGTTGATCTCTAAATTACAGCGTTGGCGCGCACCGGTTGCTGCGGCAACCGAGTTGTCCTGAACGGGGAAGTGTATAAACATTACCACAGATGCACAATTAGATCAGGAAGAAGAATAGAACAGAAAATAGAAACTTCCAGCCTTATATAATTCTGGGCCAAAACGTTACCGGGAGCCCAGGCCCAGGCCCAGCCCTGCCAGGAGCGGGGGCCCCGGGCAGCACCCTCTCTCTCCCAGGGCCCCGGCGGAGGGGAGGGGTGGAGGGAGGGTCTGCCCTCCGTGGGCCCGGCTGGTGCTTCTGCCACCCCGGCGGGGTGAGGGCCGCCTCCACTGAGACACAGCCGAGGAGGCTGACAGGCAAACCCTGCCTCTCGCCCGCGTCCTCCTGCTCTGGAGACTCGGGAAGGCAGGCAGGAGGGTGACTGGCTTTAACCAAGCACCCACGACCTCCTCGGGTCCTGTGAGGTAGGCTTTTGATCCCCATTTTACAGGTGAGGGGAAATGAGTTTTCCGAGGCGTCACAGCGAGGCAGTGGGTGTGTCTGCCTCCCTGCCTCCGGACCCGTGAGCTCATGGAGGTTGACGGCACCTGGGGGCTGAAGGCTAGACACACCTGAGTTTGGATTTACTCCATAGCTGTGCGGCCTTGGGCAGGTCACTTCCCCTCTCTGAGCCCCGCTCCCTCACCTGTGACATGGGACTAGCAATACCTACATGGGAGCCAAAGCTTGGGGCTCCCCTTTCCTCCATCTTGACCACCACCATTGGTGTCTTCACCCACTTCTGTTCCCAGCAGGTCTGGGGACAGGACAGGAACCGACATGGGGCCTCGGGTCTCAGCGCAGTCTGGTAGGACTTCCCGCAATGAGGCAAATGTTCTATATCAACTCCGTCTCGTCATGGCAGCCATTAGCCACAAGTGGCCACTGAGCGCTTGAAATGCGGGGAAGTGAAGTGAAAACTGTTTAATCTTTAGTAAATGTACAAAGCCACGGGGGGCCATTGGCTGCTCTTCGGGCCAGCTCGGGAGGATGTCCAGCCCCAGAGAGAGCCAAGAGGGCAGAGGCTGAACCCAGGAGGTGAGCAGGGGCCAGAGCGCTCGCAGCTCCCTCTGCTCAGGGCAAGGGGGACAGATGGTGGAGCCAAGATGGGTGCCAGGAAGCTCCCCGGACGGGGTGGGGGCCAAGGAGGGCCGGAGGGGGGCAGCACGAGGGCCGGCCTGGTGGCCTCAGCTTCTGGTCCTTGGAGGCACTGGCTCAGGCCCCCACACTCCCTCCCCGACCTCAGAAGCACCTCCCCCGCCACGTTCTGCCCGCGGGGCTCGAGGAGGTCCTGGGTCCTAGGCCAGGCTCTTCCCCTTCTGAGCCTCTGGCGGGGGTGGGGGGGCGGGGGGGGGCTTCCCGGGCTGCCAGCATCTCACCTGTCGGGCTTCCCCCCCCCAGGCCCTGCGTCTTCCCAGGTGACCACGCCGGCTTCAGGACATGCACGGGCACAGCCGAAACGGGCAGGCCCACGTGCCCCGGCGGAAACGCCGCAACCGCTTCGTCAAGAAGAACGGCCAATGCAACGTCTACTTCGCCAACCTGAGCAACAAGTCGCAGCGCTACATGGCGGACATATTCACCACCTGCGTGGACACGCGCTGGCGCTACATGCTCATGATCTTCTCCGCCGCCTTCCTCGTCTCCTGGCTCTTCTTCGGCCTCCTCTTCTGGTGTATCGCCTTCTTCCACGGTGACCTGGAGGCTGGCCCGGCGGCCGCGGCCACGGCCGCGGCGGTGGCAGCAGGGGGGGCCCCGACGGGCGGTGGCGCAGCCGCCCCGACGGCCCCCAAGCCCTGCATCATGCACGTGAACGGCTTCCTGGGCGCCTTCCTGTTTTCTGTGGAGACGCAGACGACCATCGGCTACGGGTTCCGGTGCGTGACGGAGGAGTGCCCGCTGGCGGTCATTGCCGTGGTGGTCCAGTCCATCGTGGGCTGCGTCATCGACTCCTTCATGATCGGCACCATCATGGCCAAGATGGCTCGGCCCAAGAAGCGGGCGCAGACGCTGCTGTTCAGCCACCACGCGGTCATCTCGGTGCGCGACGGCAAGCTCTGCCTGATGTGGCGCGTGGGCAACCTGCGCAAGAGCCACATCGTGGAGGCCCACGTGCGGGCCCAGCTCATCAAGCCCTACATGACCCAGGAGGGCGAGTACCTGCCGCTGGACCAGCGGGACCTCAACGTGGGCTACGACATCGGCCTGGACCGCATCTTCCTGGTGTCGCCCATCATCATCGTCCACGAGATCGACGAGGACAGCCCGCTCTATGGCATGGGCAAGGAGGAGCTAGAGTCGGAGGACTTTGAGATCGTGGTCATCCTCGAGGGCATGGTGGAGGCCACCGCCATGACCACCCAGGCCCGCAGCTCCTACCTGGCCAGCGAGATCCTGTGGGGCCACCGCTTTGAGCCCGTGGTCTTCGAGGAGAAGAGCCACTACAAGGTGGACTACTCGCGCTTCCACAAGACCTACGAGGTGGCCGGCACGCCCTGCTGCTCCGCCCGGGAGCTGCAGGAGAGCAAGATCACCGTGCTGCCTGCCCCGCCGCCCCCGCCCAGTGCCTTCTGCTACGAGAACGAGCTGGCCCTCATGAGCCAGGAGGAAGAGGAGATGGAGGAGGAGGCAGCAGCCGCTGTTGCCGTGGCCGCGGGCCTGGGCCTGGAGGCGGGCTCCAAGGAGGAGGCGGGCATCATCCGAATGCTGGAGTTTGGCAGCCACCTGGATCTGGAGCGCATGCAAGCCACCCTCCCGCTGGACAACATCTCCTACCGCAGGGAGTCCGCCATCTGACCTCCAGGCCCCGCCTTCATCACTTCCCACACGAGCCTCTGCAGGGGGTGGGATGCCAGGACACCCCTTCCACACTCAGGACAGAGCTGACCCTGGCTGCGTGGACCTTCCGGAGGGAGGGGGGGGGCTTCAAAGACTGGGGAACCCCCTTCCTATTGACTCCAGAGCCCAGGCCTGGGAAGGGCCCACGATACCCTCTGCCCTGTCAGCCTACCCACTGGCATCTCGGGGACCCCAGACCCACCACCCTTTTCCCACTGACACTTCAAGGACATGCCCCCTTTACTCTCAGAACCTTGGGGAAGGCGGCTGGACTGCTGGGGGTGGGCATCACGGGGTTCTGGGGTGGGCAGGGGTTAGTGTGGGAGGAGGGAGGGTGGGGGTGCGTTTCTTTTGCATGACTGTGACCAGTTGCTCTTGACTTTCTTTTGTAAATATCTATAAATGGAGAAATGGAGGCACCAAATCCACCTTCTGCCATTTGTAGCCGCAGGACGAGGAGGTGCAGTCCCTCTCTGTGAACCCCTCCCCCTCCCAGCCCGGCAAGCCTAGCCCCTTCCCCCGCCCAGCTGGCTGGTCCCCAAAGCCAGCCATCTTGGCCCCTGGATGGTGTTGGGTTTGGGTACAAAGGTGGGACCCCGAGGGGCAGGATGAGGACCTCCTGTGGTCCCTCCAGATCCCCGGGGTCCAGCCCAGATTGACAATGGAGTTTGTAACTATATATTTTTAATAAAGTATATGGTCCATTAGGGTAGGCTGGTTGAAGATGAAAAGCAGAGAAGAAGAGATAGAGAGAGAGAGAGACCATGATGTGAGTGTGTCTGCGTGTGGTATGTACGTGTCCCTTTCCGAGACACGGAGCCCTGGAGGGGACTCTACCACCTGCCATTTTCCTTCCTGGGAGCCAGTGGGAAAGAGCCTGAGCCGGCTTCAGAGGACCTGGGCTTGAGCTGGAGCTTTGCTACTTCACCGCTGTGTGGCTGCCAGCAAGTTGCCCATCTGCTCTTGGCCTCAGTTTCATCATCTGTAGAATGGGAGGAACCACCCCTCCCTCCCAAGAGATGATGGTCAGGAAAGCCCTGTGTGGCTGGCAGCTAAGCCTCTGTAACCCGGGGCGGCTGGGGGCGGGGGCAGGAAGGGAGGGGCCTGTCTGGTCACACCTGCTCCAGGCACACACGCCAGGCTGGGCCGATGAATTTGGCCTCAGGACGCTGGTGGCAAGGGCTCTTGGGGGCAGTAGGAAACCTGGTCCTAGTCGGACTTGGTCTCTGTCTCACTGTGGGTGGGACCTTGGCTAAGTCCTTTCCTTTCTCTGGGCTTCGGTTAGCTGTGCTGTGTAACAAACCACCCCAAAACCTGGACAACGGTGCTATATTCTTCCTCGAGGTTCTGTGGGTGGACTGAGTGCTCCCTTGCCCGGTTTCCTGGGGCTCACTCCAGCAGCTGGGGAACATCAGCTCGGCTGTAAGGTCCACGATGGCCTCGCCCGCGTGTCAGGTGGTCGGTCTGGCTATCGGCCGGGGCCTCTCTTCCTCCAAATTCCTTCATGGCGTCTCAGGGCAGCAACCTAAGAGGGAGAAGGCAGAAGCTACGAGGTCTCTTGAGCCTAGCCTTGAACTTGGATGACGTCGTTTCCACCGCAATCTCTTGGCCAATGAGGTCACGCGGCCAGCCCAGATTCAAAGGGTGGGAAATCAGACTCCAGCTTCTGGGAGCATGGTAAAAGGCCCGTGGCAAAGGGTGTCCACACCGGGGTGGCATTGTGGCCGTACGTGGTAGTCTGTCACAGAAACTTTCAGTGTGAGAGCCCCTTCCAGCTCTACCTCTAGTCTACGTGCCAACTGCATACCCAACAGTGGAGGTGTAAGGAAGCAGCGGGAACCCTCGCTGTTCCCAGGAAACTTCTAGGTAAAAGGCGCCACTACCTCAGGAAATGCAGGGAAGCAGCAGGCCAAAGCTCACCTACTGTGAAGTGCTGTGAGCTGCTTTGTGAATGATCATATTTCACCAGCACTGGCAACGTGGCTGCATTTGCGTAAAACATGGTGCATCTGACGGGCTTTAACAGTTTAACAAGAGAACCTGAGGCCTCTGTCCCGGAGAAAGACGCTAGCCTGGGATCCAAATCCCTCAACAAATAACTTGTCCTAATGTCTCCCTTCATGTGAGACATCCCTTCCCATCCCTCCATTCACTAAACTCTGACCGCATCCCGAGAGGCAGGTAGATGAGGATGGGGGTCTCAATCCTTGTGGGGGCCCGGGAACTAAGGGGCTGACATGAACCAAGGTGAGGACAGACAGAGGCCAGGAGGCCTGCTTCCCTTTCACTCACCCTCTCCCAGGCAGGGGCTAAGTGAGGAGCAGGGGCTGCCCCCATCCAGATTTCCCAGAGTGCTCCTGTGACCTTTGGGGGCCCCCGAAGGGCCTGGGGAGACCACTCAGCAAGACAAGAGCATAGCTGTCCAGCTGCCCACGCTCACAGAGGGGCCTTTGGTGCCCTTCTGCCAGGGTCTCACCTCCCACATGACTCATCGGAGATGTCCCTCCATCCGGCCCTGCAGGCCCCCCAGGAGGGCCTCCCCAATCTCATCCTCTCCGGCCGACTGCCTTCCCAGGGATGCTTCGGCGCCTGGGTGACCAGGGGTCACTGAAGAGGACCTCAGACGCAGGCACCCTTGGACTCAGAATCTTTGACCCGGGACATATCTTAGAGGTTAACATAAGGGCACGACCGGAGGCGAGTTTTGACAAGGGCTGGAAAAGCAAGGACTTTCTGGGGTGCCAGAGAGGAGTGCGGGGCACGGGCACTGGGGGCGGGCCCAGGGGAAGGGGCCATGGGGTGCCAGAGCCAGGAGGCAGCCGGGAGCTGCAGGGAGGCTCCGAGGCCCCGCTGGCTGCCTGCAAACCCCTGCCCGCTCTGCTCTGTGCTGACTCACCTTCCCTCTCCCACCTGTTCCCCTTTCTCAGCCCTCCCACCTGCCTTCCCCCCTCTGCTCACTGGCAGGCAGCTCCTCTGATCCCTCTCACTTCACTGGGGCTCCTGGCGGTGCTGAAATGGGGGGGTCGCTGTATCTGGGGTGGAGGAACCTCAGGTATCTTGGATCCCACAATCACGGAAACGGGCTGGCTGAAGGGGAGCTGCAAGTCCCTCCCCACCGCACCCCATCTTCCCAGCCCGCACCTCCCCTCCCCTGCCTGGGCCCTCCCACTTCCCCCCTTCAGTCACAGCCCGGGGGAGTGGAAGGAAGGAAGGGATATCAGGTGGGAGAAAGAGAGGAAGAGAAGTGGGGGTAGGGGGGGTTTTGAGGGTGTGGTCTAATGAAGCTGAAAACCTCCCCCTCATCTTGCCTCAAATCCCACCCCTTCAGGCATAATTCCTGCAGGTTCATCTTCGCTTCCTTCACCACCAGCTTCTGAAAAACCTATTCCTTACAAACTCAACTCAGCTGTTTCACCTGGTCAAACTCCCGCCTTATCCTTGCTGGTCCTTAGTTAGATCACCTGCTGTGACGGGGGTAGGGGTAGGGGGTCTTCTTCCTGTGTCTGGCTTTTCTCACTGCAGTTTTTTTTTTTTTTTATGGGGACTGACTTTTCTTGGTATTGATGGAGTCTACATATTTTCCATTTCTAATGACTACATACTGTTCATAAAATCCTAGAGCTCAGGGGACGCCTGAATGGCTCAGTCGGTTAAGCATCCCACTCTTGGTTTTCGGCTCAGGTTGTGATCTCAGGGTCCTGGCATCGAGCCCACTGATGGGCTCCCTGCTCAGCACAGAGTTGGCTTGTCCCTCTCCCTCCCCCTCTGCCCCTCCCCCTGCATGCACTCTCTCTCTCTCTCTCTACAATAAATAAAATCTTTAAAAATATATCCTAGAGTTCAGCAGGACAGCCCCTCACAGTGGGCCTAGAGGGGAGTAACCTTGAACCCCACTGTCCTGGGCGCCAGCCCAGTGCCCTTCCCCCTACTACACGCAGGACCAGCTACATAACTTGTGGGATCCACTGCAAAATGAAAATATGTGTCCCTTGTCCCTAAGGTGGGGAAACGGTGCCATTAAAAGCACCCAAAGTATAAAGCTCTCTCCTTTCTCCAGATCACCTTCTCGGCTCCTGTGCGTCCCACAGCGTCCTGCTGGACTTCACTTACAAAACACAAGCTCAAAGAGAAAATGAAGAATTTTAAGACAGAGCCTACGGAGCATTAAACCTGGCTTCAGGCCCTCCCATGAAGCCAGCCCTCTGATGAGCCCCCCCGGCCTCCCCCTTCCCCTGCAGGACCACGATGAATGCCAACTCTCCTCCACGATACACAGTGCTGTGATCAACATCTTCGTCCCGTGTGTTCTGTTGCGTTGTTGTACTTGTTCTTCTGGCGCCTGTTTGCTCCGACGAAGGACTAACAGAATTCTGGGCTATGTTGGCCAGACAGGCTCCGAACGTGACCCCAGCATGGGAATCTTTCCGCAAGGACGATATAAAGCTGAGTTCTAAGGATGGCAAAGGGGAGAAGTTTCAAAACCAAGCTCCCCTTCCACGGCTTCTCAGGGGGCTGCCTACTGAGAGCCTGAGTGCTGGCGAGGGGCAGTGCCGGCCGGAGGGGGCAGCGGCCAGGGGCGGAGAGGCACGCACTGCGTATTTCTGGAGAGGAGCGAGCATGGGTGTGAGAAGCAGAGGTTCTCAGCCTTGAATCCTGCTCTCTCACCCACAAGCTCTGTGACTTTGGGCAAGTTGATTCTGTCTCGGAACCTGTGTCCTCATCCTTAAAGAAGGGCCATTTGTATCTCTCTCACATGCTGTGTGGACTAAATGAGATCTCATATGTGATCGGGCATAGCATGACGTGGGGCAGATCGTGGGCCCAAATAAATGTGAGTTCCCTTCCAGAAAGGGTTTTGACGAGCTTGCCATAGGAGACACTGTTTGAAAACTGACCTCTGAGCTTCCTGACAGCCACGCAAAAAAGGGAAATCAGATGACTTAGGGCTCAGTATATGAGGAGTGGGAGGCTAGAGAAAGAGCGTGGGTTCTGATTTACTGTGTGATCCTGGGTCATCTCTTCCCTTCTCTGAACCTCATTTTGCCCATCTTCAAAGTTAGGGGGTTGGACCTCATGCCCTCCAGGGTCCTGACATGTCTGACAACCTAGGATTCTATTCCTGTGTCCTTCACCAGATGGCAGGAGGTCTTGGGCAAAGGGTGGGGAAGGACAGAATTGGTACTGTCTTGGCTGAGTCAAGCTTCGTCCCCTCCTGCATGCTTTGGCCACCTCAAGGATCCACCCCAACTTCATCCACTCCCTGCCTCCCATCTGTATAAAAGCCCCTTCACCAGCCCCAGTGGGAACTCCCTAAGCGGAGGCATTTACCTGTACCCTGGCCATCAGCTCACACATCAGCATCACTGTTACAGATTTCAAAGGGCTTCTGTGTCGTTCATTCATTCATTCATTCATTCAACAAATACTTGTCGAACACCTACTATGAGCAAGCAAGACCCTAGTCTAGGAGTGGAGATTCAGCGCTGAACCGAACAAGACAGATGTAGCTGGGCCCCCAGTCCTTCAACCCCAGGCTGTGCCTCTGGGAAAGAGCCCCAGGCTGGCAGCCCTGAGGCCTCTGGCCTGGGTCGTGCTGCCAACACCAGGTGGGACCATGGGCCATCTCTGCCCCTCCCCGCTTAGGCTTGAGACAGCCAGCTGGGCTCCCTGGTTTCAGTCGCCATAACTGTCCACTGTGGCCATGGGTGCCAGGGCAGCGGGGCAGGTCGGCCAGAGCCCCCGCTGGACAGAGGCCGCTGTCAGCCTCACGGTGCCCACAGTGGAAGGGAGGCCAAGCGGGGACCCCTGGGTACCTCATGGACCGGAGAAACGTAGGCTCAGGGAAACATCGCACGGGGGGGAGCAGGTGCAG
Source organism: Leptonychotes weddellii (assembly GCF_054177405.1). Taxonomy (NCBI): domain Eukaryota; kingdom Metazoa; phylum Chordata; class Mammalia; order Carnivora; family Phocidae; genus Leptonychotes; species Leptonychotes weddellii. Next base: position 150,966,734 of record NC_138373.1, on the reverse strand, counting down.
AGCCCAATCCAGAACCAGGTTCCTGACCCCCACCTGTCCCTAGGGTCACCTCCACTGGGAGCGGCCACTTAGTATGAGGGTCCAGAGGCCAGCACCTGCCCTTCATGCTTCTGGGGCCTTCCCTGCCAAGCAGAGCAGAGGCTCACCTGACTGTCCTCCCTTCTCAGCTCCAGGACCTTTCCCGGCCTCTCTGAGCCCCCTCCGTCCTCCCCTCCTCCTGAGCCTCCCCATTAACACCTGGTCCAGGGGCTACGGGTGAGTCTACGGAGGTGGGAGAGGGTTCAGGGGGTGGTGCCCAGGCTGTGAGGGATGGAGGGTGTATTACAGACTGGTGGGGGAGCAGGTGACAGGGACAGAGGGGCCATGACAGAGACAGGAGAGGCCGAGAGACACAAAGAAACAAAGAGACTGAGAGAGCCAGAGCCAGAAAGACGAGAGACAAAGGCAGAGAGAGAGAGACCCCCAGAAGAACAGCAAGAGCCGGCCAGAGGGAGGCAGAGGGAAGCTCCATTGCCCAAGCCAAGAGCTACACAGAGTTGGAGAAAGAGGGAGACACACGCTCAGGGGGTCAGAGGCCGAGAGAAGAGGTGTGTGGGGTTGGGGGAGGTGGAGGTGGCCTCCCAGCCCTGTGTTTGAGGCCCCATGGGGTGGAGGCAGGTGGTAACTCACCCCCACCCCGTCACCCCCTCCCGGCCGGCCTCCGGTTAACCTCCACCTTCCAGAGTGCGGGTTTATCTCCGCCATCCTCCCCGGGACAACCGCAACAATGAAGTGTCTGCACTTTTACAGGCTACAAAGCCTTAACCTTTGATTTCTCACTTGACCCTCAGCCCTGTGAGGGGGATTCTGTTGCTAGCCTCGCAGGTGGAGGCTCGGAGAGGCCAGGCCTCTTAGCCCAGTTCTCGCAGCAATGAGGTGCTTTTCCTGGGCCCACAGGGGACGGCCTCTCGGCCCCTGAGCCACAGCAGAAGCTGGCTGACAGGAGAGTGGGGCTGGCAAAGGGGTGCTCGTGGGGGCAGACAGTTGCCAGGCCAGGAGGTGAAGATGGGGGGGCTTTCCCTGCAGGCACTGGGGAGCCCTGGGCGGTCTTGGAGCAGGGGAGAGAGTGACTGAGGAAGCAGTCAGGAAGCTGCGTGAGGCGGCGGGAAGTGGGCAGGGACGGAAGTGGGCAGACCCAGGGGGGTCTGGCCTCCATGCAGCCTTCGAGCCTCCTTGGGGAGGGGGGGCTCTGGAGGACACTGGCTGGGGCAGCGGCAACAGGAGGGGAGGTTTCGGGCTCAGAAATGAGACAGGCAGGCCTGGGATGCTGCCAGAGGAGCCCCAGCAGGGGTGGTGGCTGGACCGATTAATGACGGGGAAATGCAAGGCGTGGAGTGACTCCGGTCTCCTCCTGTCAGGAGGACAGGAGGGGAGGGAGGAAACGGGCAATTGAGCACGGTGAGCAGCAAAGGTGGCAAACCTAAGGACAGGCTGGACAAGGCTATTTATGGCCCAGTCCCTGCAGGAAAGGGGTGGGGGAGGAGGAGGCCGCAGGTGACCTCGCCGCCCCCGCCCCCCGGGGCAGCCAAGAATCCAGGCTCAGGGGAAAAGAAATCAGGCTTCGGCTAAGGAAGGCCCCAGGCTGGCTTTGTGGCTTCAGGAAGGAGACAGCAGAAGGGGCCGGCTTCTGGAGCCCACAGCTTCCCCACCGGCGCCTCGGGTGGTGTCCCTCGCTCTCTGAGCCGTCCTGTGCCAAGTGCTTCCCATCTCGGGGCTTCCTCCGGAGGGACAACATGGTAACAACAACCGCTCTTTCACAGGGGCGAGGACACACAGACCCGGCACTGCCTCTCTTCCCTCAGGGATGGGTGGGCCTCAGTTGAAGACCTGGAGTATGGGTTCGCGGGGGCGGGGCAGGGAAGGCAGGCTCGGAACACACCCTCTGCCCTCCTGGCCGCCGCCTCCCCACCCCCAGCCCTCTCCCCAGAGAAGGCTCTCAGAGCATTACAGCTGGACAGGCCCTCTGGGACCCGATCCCATCTCTTTGAATTACAGATCGGGAGACAGGGGCCCGGAAGGGGAAAGGACCTGCCTGGGGGTGTGTGCTAATTTGCATGTCCAACAGAGGTAGGAACATTCCAGGTCCAACCCTTCTTGGCCTCAGGCCTGTTGTGAGATGGGGTTTGCTGGTGGCTTCCTGCCTCTGGGGCCTGGGCCCCCGGAGCCGACAGGTGCAGACAGCCCCGCACACAGTAGGTGCTCAGGAAACAGCTGAGCCTTCTGCTTATGGACACAGCTGTGGTTAGGAGTGCGGTCTCGGGCATCACGCAGACCCAGGCTGAGCTCCTGGCTCTGCTACCACTGCTGAGTGACCTTGGATGAGTGACTCAGTGTCTCTGAACCGCGGTCTGTTCTGGAAAACAGAGGAAGACCCGGCCCCTACCACACAGGGCTGCTGGGGGCGTAGAGGGAGGCCATGAACGTGGCATCAGGCCACCAGCCCCCTCGGCAGCTGCTGTCCTCGAGCACTTGTCAGCCTGTGCCCTGTGCCCCCCACCCTGTCAGTGTCCACACCGCGCCACTCCTGCATGGGGACAGCCTGGCCTGGAAGACACCCAGGCAACTTCTCCCGTCTGGCAGGGAAGTGACTCCATCAGGCCCCCCAAATAGAGTCCTCCCCCACGGAGGGGCCGGAGCTCGGTGCGAGGGTGTGTGGCAGCTGCGGGCCTGCACCAGCACCCCATCCCACTGTCAGCCTCGGCCACTCTGTGCCCTGGTAACTGCCCCCTGTCCCCAGCACCCAGGGCGCTCCACCAAGGCTGCGCTGCCCACCCCTCGTGGCTCAGGTCCAATTCCCATTCCCATGGAGCGTCTCCATTCCACTTGGACACTGTCTCTCCCATAGAGCCCAGGACCATCATGCTCATCAGGTGCCCCAAGTTCTCCACCGCATTATTCAGATGAGGCCCCCTGCATGTTTCCACAGCCCCATCCCAGAGACAGCAGCAGTTCTCCCGGGGGCAGAAAGAAGGACACGGGACTGCTAGATTAGGAGTACAGCCATGCACCTTATTCATAGAACCTTCTCCCCAGGGCGAAGCACCTGTCATTCCCCAGCCTGGAACGCCCTTCTCCATCTCCAGCTGGGACTGGAAACCAGGCTGCCTGGGCCCATGCTCTGAACCAGTCCGAGGTCACTCTGGAAGAATATCCAAGCAGAGGGATGGCATGTGCATAGCATAGCCTTGGGAAAGAGGGCTCAGCTATCATCGGGCAGAACGTTCCTGGTCTCTGGAGACACTAGGGGACTTCCCCCTAGTTTTACAGAGAAGAAACAGGCAGAGAGAAGTGCGATAATTTGCCGAGGTTGTACATTAGTGAGAGAAGAACCTGGGATCGGAGCCCCAGGGGTCTGTGTCCAGAGCCCACACCCTGTACCCGAACAGCAGGTCTCTGGGCCGGGGCTGGGAAGACGTTTGCTAAGTGAGGAAATGAAAGAGGCCATTGATGGGCTTCTAGCCTGTGGGCCCATGGCACCAACCGTGCGATTTTAGGCAAATCGCCCCGTGCAGCCCCGTGGCCTCAACTGTCCAAGTGGAGCTGAGAACTTTCTTGGTGGAGGCAGGGGGGTGGGAGGACCCACATCTTGGGGCCCCTGAATCCTCAGACCTGGTGAGTCAGCAACAGGGAGGGGGTGGAGATGGGTGGGAGGTAGACCATGTGGGCAGTGGGGGCAGGTGGAAGGCTGAGCATGCTGAGCATCCCATTCCTTAACTGGGGGGGCGGGGGTGGTCAGTCAGTTCTTCCTGGTTAGAGGTGAAAGCAGAGGCTCAAACAACATCCCCAGAACCCCTCCACCCCTACCCGGGCTCCAGCCTCACAGCTGCTCGGCAGGGAGTGTCTCTCAACAGGTCCAACAGAGTCCCAGAATCCTGCCTCCTTGGCCAGGCCTGAGTCACTTGCCCACCCTGAGCCCACAGCTGTGGCCAGGGCCGTGGACCCTCTGATGGGCCAGGCATGATCTGTGGACAGGAAGAGGCACTCATCTTCATGGGGGGATAGACAGCCTGAGGGTGGGGAGGGGTGGCCAGAGGGGCTGAGAATAAAGAAGGGAAGAAGGAAGCCAGGAACCAGGGATGGGAGAGGGAAACGGGGCAGAAGATTCACCCTCTCCCACCTCAGCCAACTTGTAGTCAGAAAGCACAGAACCTGGCTGTCAGGGGACAGGCTTTGCTGGGCTGTGTGACCTGAGGCAAGCCACACCATGTCCCTGAGGCTCAGCTTTCTCATCTGTAAGGTGGGGGTGATAGTGGCACTCTCCTGGGGGGGTGGGGGGGGTAGCAGAGTGTCGAGGGGATTAAGCACTCAGCTAATGGCAGTTATTTATTTTTTTAAGATTTTACCTATTTATTTGACAGAGAGAGACACAGTGAGAGAGGGAACACAAGCAGGGGGAGTGGGAGAGGGAGAAGCAGGCTTCCCGCCGAGCAACGAGCCCGATGTGGGGCTCGATCCCAGGACCCCGGAATCATGACCTGAGCCGAAGGCAGACGCTTAACGACTGAGCCACCCAGGCGCCCCAGTGGCAGTTATTTTTATCCTCATCCTTCAAAGTTCACCCTTCCGTCCCTGCGCACGCGCTGACCCTGGCTCAGCACCAGACAGTTGGCCAAACCCCTCTCTAGCCATCAGGCGCAGAGCTCCCAGTCCCTGGGAGGCACTGGTAACCCCGTTTCCCAGTTGAGAGAACAGGCTCCCAGCTGGTCAGAGCCGGAGTTCCTTCCATCACAGCGGCTGTGGATAAAGATGGGGGAGGGAACAGTTCCTCGCCTCAGTTTCCCCTCCTGCCGCGGAAGAAACCAGAAGGATCCCATTCTTCCGTCTCTAGGGAAGTCCAGGGTCATCTCCAGGACGTCCTAGGGAAGGGCCAGATAAGCAGTTACTAGTGATTCTCACCTCGCCCCCACCCCGCGGGGCCTTTACTTCCCCGGGGTCCTTGTGCGGTTCGCGGGGTCCCTGTCCCACACCGCCGCCCCGTGGCGGCCTCGGGGACTGCAGGCGGCGGGAGCCCAGCCGCGCGGAGCACCGGTACCCCAACCCCGTCGGGAGCCCCGGCCGCCCGCCGGCTCGGTCTCCGAGGCTTGAGTACTGCGCCCCCAAACCTTGCCACACCCGTTACGCCTCCCTGCCACCAGCACCCAGCGGGCGGCTGCACACCGTCTCTGGGGCTCCTCCACCACCCGGGGCAGGACTCATCGGCCCGTTCGACCGTGGTGCTCGGAGATCCAGGCTCTGAAGGTGAAGGCACTTCCAAGGTCACGCATCCAGGAACGGGCGGATGGGACGGAGGCAGGGTTGGAGCCCAGGTGTGACTTTGTCCCCATATTTTGTTGGGGTACCAGGGTTTGCAAAGTGCTTTTCACAGACATTGGGCAGCCCAGCGTGGCTCCCACTATGGCCCGGGGGGCCATCCGGTTCGGACTCCCGGGCTGCGCTGTCCAGTGACAGTAGCCACGACCCCAAGGAACCCTAAGGAACCCTTGACTTGTGGCTTGTCCGTTGACTTGGTCGTAAATGTAACACACACACACACACCTGATTTCAAGGACTTGGTTCGGATAAAAAGTGTACAGGGGGCGCCTGGCTGGTTCAGTAGATAGAGCAGGCGCCTCTTGATCTTGGAGTCTTGAGTTCAAGGCCTACTTTGGGTGGAGGGCTTACTTTAAAAATAAATAAATAAACAGCATGGGTCTTAGAAAGGGTCTCATTCTTTAAAAAAAAATGCAAAATATCTCTAATAATTTTTCATTATTGATTACATGTTAAAAATGGTATTTTGGATATATCAGGTTAAATAAATTATATAATTAAAATATTTTAATTGATAAATACATGTATTAAATATATTTTAATGTTATATATTAAATATAGAATTTAAATATAGAATTAAAATTTTCTGTAAGGAAAACTTCACTTGTTTCTTTTTACTTTTTTATGATATTACTAGAAAATTTAAATTGTCAAATGTGGTTCCTGTTTGAGGTCACATATTTCTACAGGATAGTTCTGGACTAGATAGACAAAAAGTGCCCATTTCTGGGCCCAACCCTAGACCTCTGGCAGCCCTGAATTTTAACAAATCTCTTAAGGGATTCAGCGGACACCAAAGTCTGAGTTTAAACTCCAGGAATGTGTCTGGTGTGTTCACTATTTTATGTCTCAGGATCTGGCACGGGGCCTGGCACAAAGTAGGTGCTCACTATATATTTGTTGAGTATTTGTTGAATTCTCATCCAATGCTCACTGTAAATAAAGGAGATAAGACACCTTACAAAATAGTAATTAAGGAGTTCTGTGCACCAACTAAAAACCCAAAATTGATTTCTATGTACTGAGAGGAAAGATGGCCCATATATATTGCTAAAGAACATCATCTATATAATCCCATCAAACAAAATATTTTTATATAAAGGACAAATGACCTGATTTCTTCAACAAATAGCAAAAAAGAAAAAAATAAAAGAGGGCGCCTGGGTGGCTCAGATGGTTAAGCGACTGCCTTCGGCTCAGGTCGTGATCCTGGAGTCCCGGGATCGAGCCCCACATCGGGCTCCCTGCTCAGCAAGGGAGTCTGCTTCTCCCTCTGACCCTTCCCCCTCTCATGTGCTTGCTCTCTCTCATTCTCTCTCTCTCTCAAATAAATAAATAAAATCTTTAAAAAAAAAAGAAAAGAAATAGAGTAGGAACCTCTAGATTGAGACTTAATTGACCAGTTACACACTCTGACAGGCTTTGTTTAGATCCTGACTCAAATTGAAAAAAAAAAGTGACATTTGATGATGTTAGGGAATTGTTGTATAGGATGATAATAGGATTTGGGGGTTTAAGTTCTTTTCTTTTATAGATATATCTTCAAATGTTTAGGGATCAATTTATAGTATACAGGATTTGCCTCAAAATAATATGGGATGGGGAAGCTAAGGGGGTTAAACAGTTTGATTTGGTGTGTATCTAAGGAGGTTGATAGGTACATGGACATTTGTTTTATGTGATTGTGTACTTCTGTAGGTGTTGAAAAGTTTCTGTAATATAAATACTTATAAAATAAAAAATCAAGTCATCTCTTACTAAGGTCAACTAGCAGTAGTTTCTTTGGAGGCCAATAAATTGTCCTTCTTTACAAAAAGAATCAAAATCAAAAGACTTTTCGCTATATTTATAACAGACAAACGAGGCTTCAAGGCAAAAGCATTATTAGATACAAGTAAGGAATATATAACTCCAAGAAGATACAACAGTTCTAAACTCACACACCTGATAACAACCTCAAACCATACAAAACAAGGAGAAATTAACAAATCCATTATCACAATTAGTGATTTTTAAACAATTTTTATTTATTTGACAGAGAGAGATACAGCGAGAGAGGGAACACAAGGAGGGGGAGTGGGAGAGGGAGAAGCAGGCTTCCGGCGGAGCACGGAGCCTGATGTGGGGCTCGATCCCAGGACCCTGGGATCATGACCTGAGCTGAAGGCAGACGCTTAACCGTCTGAGCCAGCCAGGCGCCCCCACAATTAGTGATTTTATCACAACTCTTTCAATGACTGATATATCAAGAAGATAAAAGAATCACTAAGGACGTAGAAGATATAGATAAGACAGATACTCAATATCATTAGCAATCAGGGAAATATAAATTAAAGCCACACGGAGTTGGAATTTGACTTCCACTAGCTTGGCAAAAATCATAAAGTTTCACATTTGACAAAGATATGGTTCAGTGAGGACTCTCATCAGCTTTGGGTAGGAGTAAAAACTGGTTCAATCTCTTTGGAAGATAGCTTAGCTTTGCCTCATAAAGTTGACCACATCACGCACAGGAAGATCTAGCATTCCTCGTCCTAAAGTTATTATTTAAGAATACATACATATGTGGTCTATCTGCAAGGAGAACCAGAGGACAAGGGGGGTGCAGCTGCAGGGGGGCACAGGGGTGTGCTTCTGAGAAGCGTTGGCAATTTTTATGGGCGTCTGTATTGTTCTTTAAATTGTTTCTCTTTTGCATTTTTGCCTTATGATAAAAATACTATGCCTATATATATGTACATATCACATCTGTATGTAAAGCTATAAGAGGTTGGAAGGAGACCCCAGACCCTTCACAGTGGCTCTGCCTAGACAGTGTTACTGGTGGGGGGAGGGAGGCAAGGAGAGAATTCATATTACATTCATATATTTCTGGATTGTTTGCATGTTTTTACAGTAAGTAATTTTAAAGACCCAATTAAAGCAAACAAAGCAAAACAAGACCCAAATAACATTAACATCAGGTGGGAGAAAATGCCACAAGGGCATTTTAGGAGGCTGATTGGTGGGATGGAAAGAGCCGCCACGGTCTGGTGAATCATGTGATTTCCCGAAGGCTCAGTTTTCTTATCTGTAAAATGGACCTCATGGGGTCTGGTCTCATGGGGTCTCTGGGTGAGATGGGATGGGTGGTGGGCCTGGCTCAGCCCTCGGTGCACAGTGGGTCAGTACAGGAAACGCTCCTAAGTGGGGCAGGAGAGTCTGGGAGTCCAGTGGAGGAGATGGAGAGCAGGATGGAAACAGACTCTCAGCTGGGAGGTGCGGAAGCCTCGTGGGGGAGGTGATGTGTGTATGCCAGGCCCTGGGGAACCAGGAGAATGTGGAGATGGGGTACAAGAATGGCATATCCGGTTGGATGATGGGGGTGAGGAGGAAGGGGCTTATACAGGTCTGGGGATGGGGACAGTGCTGCGGGACGAGCTGGGGAGGGGAGAAGCTTTCCCGAGCACCAGGCAGAAAGGAGGACAAGGGCTAACGGAGGCTTCCTTTGGAACCAGAGAAATCATGCAAAAATATGCAAAAGACCATGCAAATGAGCCTGGCTGGTGGCTGGTGGGAAGAGGACCCAGCTGGTGATTTTGTTCCCAAAGTGTGGTCCGGGGCCACCTGTGACAGAATCACCTGGGGAACTCATCCTGGTCCCCTGCCACCCCCAGACCTACTGCTTCTATCCTCTGGGGCTTCAGCCCAGGAGTCCACATGTTTAAGGAGCTCCCCAGGTGATTATTTACTTCTGCGTTCATTTATTGAGCAGGCACATGGTAATGCATTATAATTATAACACATTAGAATATATGCATCTTGTGATGTATAATATAAACATCCAAACAGAAAAGTAAGACTCCCTCTTTCCTCGTTCTCCACCCCCAGGCCCAGCACCATTCCTGTGTGTCCTTCTGGAAGCTACTCTGCACATTCCCAGGGGATTCCCTCTGACCATTCAGGCCCACAGCATCTTGGAGCCTTAGGGTGATGTCTCTGAGTCACCCACAGACCAAACTGTCACTCAGTTGTGTCTTTGTTCACTCCACTCACTCAAAATTCACTCGGAGCCTGCCGAATGCCAGGCCCATGCCAGGCACCAGGGAGACCCCAGTCCTGTCCCCAGAAGCTCACAGAAAGGGGAGCCATTTGCACAAGGCAGCGCTGCCCAGGGGTTAGCGCCCAGCTGTGCAACCAAGGCACCATCCAGCCCCATGACCCCAGCGCCCGGGCCAGAAGCCTGAGCCCTCCCCTGCAATCACCGTTCCTCCCCCCTCCCCGCCCCCACAGTCACTAAGTCCATAGCGTCTCCCAGCCAAGGGCTCAGCTGGCTTCTGCTCCCACAAAGCTGCGAGCTCCCCAAGGGTGGGCCTACTTCAGTGTCTTAGTTGGGGCTGCTATAACAAGAATACCACAGACTGGGCGGCTTCAACATCAAACACATTTCTCACAGTTCTGGAGGCTGAGAATCCAAGATCAAGGTGCCGGCCAATGGGGGAACTGGGGAGGCCTGCTTCCTGGTTCATGGACGGCCATCTTCTTGCTGAGTCCTCTCACAGCAAATGGGATGAGGGAGCTCTCCGGGGTGTCCTTTGTAAGGACACTAATCCTGTTCATGAGGGCTCCACCCTCAGGATCCAATCACCTCCCCAAGCCCCCCCTCCAATACCACCACTGGGGTTAGGATTTCGGGCGACACAAACATCCAATCCATCAGAGTCAGGTCTGCTCAGATAACACCAACAGCAGGAGAACAGGTGAACATCCCAATAGCAGGCGCGGGCAAGACCATTCTGGTTCTGTCTGGGGCTCACAGGGATCTTGGAAGATCTCTTCAAATTTGGGACAACTTGCTGGTGGAGCAGAACACTGGTTGGGGCCCCATCCAACATGCTCAATGTATCCCCTTCCCAGTTCATGGGGACCCCGCCTGGGCTGGGAGCTCCTCGCCCCACCTGCCCAGGAGCTGAGCCTGAGGTCCACCTCTGCGGGACAGTCATTAAGTGTGGTCCCCACCCAGGGCTGCATGGAGATCTTCCCACAGCCTTGCTGTGTCGGGCCAGCACCTAATGCAGCCGTGGCCTGGACCTCTCCCAGGCACGCCGCTCACCAACGCTTAGGGCCACCTGCTCAGGTGACACTGCGTCCCAGAATCGTCCCCGGCTTCCCTATTATAAGTGAGCCCGTTCAGGGCACTTCTAGGGGTCGCAGGCTCAGGCCTGAGGGTTTCGGGCGGTCAGGGCCGGTCTTCTCTGAGCGCGTGGTCCCCGCGGCCGCCCGAGGCTTGGCACCGAGGGGTGCACGCCCCCCGACCCCCCTGACCCAGACCGGGAGGCTCCGCCGCGTCCCCGCTGCAACGCCCGCAGTGGCCACACGGGGGCAGCAGGCGAGCGCCCTCCGCGCCTCCCGCCGCCTGAGTTCTAGCCCCGGGGCCATTGCCTGGACGCCGCCTGTGGAAAAGGCCCGGGGAGACAGGGAGACGAGGGATCTGGGTCTGGCTTGTCGCTGGCTCTGAGCTGGGACCTTGGACAGGTCGCCTCATTCTGGGAGCCTCCGTTTCCCCATCTATCAAATGGACTAGGCTGCCTGCAAGGAAGTTTTTTGACCCCAGTAATCCTGGAGGGAGCTTTAGTAACAAGTGGAGAGAGGCTCTTGTGCCTTGGTGTCCCTGCTCACAAAGTGGGGTCCCGCCTCCATCTGACAGACCCCTCTCATCGGCGGGTGGAGAAAAGAAGCTGGGAGGGGGAGGTGAGTCCCCTGTGGTCACACCTGACTCCAAGCCCAGCACGGGCCTGTGGAGACCCCCATGTGGATGGGGAACCTGAGCCCCAAAACGGGAAAGGATCTGTGGTGCGACAGGGCAGAGGGGCGCCTCTGTCTCTGACCACTGCTCTCTCCCAGTGCCTACCTGGACGTTTAAGGACTTAACTACTTCACCCCCTTACCTTTATTTGGAAAATTACACAGAATAAGAATTGGCAGTCCATTCTGCACACAGAGGGAGAAGGGGGAGGCTCCAGAAGCCCCAGGGGAGGTCCTGACTTGGGGAACAACCCTCCTTCATGACCTCTGGAGTGTCTGCCACAGTGGGGCCTGGCCCTGCTGCCCAGGACCTGCCTCCCACCTGGTCCCCTTCCAACGCTCTCCTCGTGGGCAGCCTGACACAAGCCCCTTCCATCTCCCTCAAGAGGGAGGACAAACTTGGGGGTGGGCTTCGAAGCCCCTAAGCATGGCGGCTCCCACGTGCACAGCAAGCAGCTCTGGGAGGCAGATGAAGACACTAAGGTTCAGAGTAGCTCAGAGGCAGGCCAGGACTTGACCCTCCCTCTCTCCAGGCCTGTCCACACCACTGAGCTGTCGTCCCCTTCATACCTCAGGGCAGGAAAGAAAGACAGAGGGGCTATTTGCTGAGCCCCCACCACAAGCCTGGCCCTGACTTGAGGGCTTGCCTTACTGGGTGCTCCAGCTCCATCACCAGCCCCACTGACAGATGAGGATCGAGCCCTGGCCACTGGGAGTGAGCAGACTGGGCTACGAACCCAGGGCAGCCTGGCTCCCACACCTGGCACTGGGCCTAGGGTTTACCCTACCTGTGGCCTCAGAGCCTAGACAGCAGTAGGAGAGCAGGTTTCTAGAGTGGCCTGGGCAAGTCAGAACACCTCCCCATGCCTCAGTTTCCCCAGCCCCTCCCTCTGACAATGCAAAAAAAGTCCTGAAGAGCGCCTTCCAGCTGACTAGGATAGCATGTTCCAGACAAGGCCCGTGTTGGGGGAGAGCATCAAGGGCCAGCCTTCTAGGAGCCCCCTGGTGGGGAGGGGGAGGAGGGAAGGACATAGCTGGGACAACCAGGGCCACCAGGCCAACATCGAGGACCCTGGGGAGGGGTGCAGAGGATGAGGCGCTGGAATCATTTTGCAAAAACAGAGCTGCGGGCCTCCCCACCGCCCTGCCCTCAGAGCCAGGCAAGGCCTAGCCTTGGCAGAGGGTGGTAAAGACACCCTCCCTCGGGGCGCCTGAGTGGCTCAGTCGGTTAAGCGGCTGCCTTCGGCTCAGGTCATGATCCCAGGGTCCTGGGATCGAGCCCCGCATCGGGCTCCCTGCTCGGCGGAGAGTCTGCTTCTCCCTCTCCCTCTGTCTGCCGCTCTGCCTACTTGTGCTCTCTCTCTATCTCTGTTAAATAAATAAATAAAAATCTTAAAAAAAAAAAAAAAAGAATCTGAATGCTTCCTTTAAAAAAAAAAAAAAAAGACACCCTCCCAGTCTGCACTCTGACCCAGGGACTGCCCAGGTCAGGGAAGTGGGTCAGCGGGAAGGCCAGGGATTCTGCCCCCTCTTCATCATCATCATCATCATCATCATCATCATCATCATGGACTTCCAAGAAGTTCAAAGAATTTCCTCCCCTGGCCCCGGTGAAGGCCACTCTATGGAAGCGGGAGGCTGGGTGAGAAGCCCTGTGGGGCACCCCTGCTGGGATGGAACGGGCTGGAAGCCGGAGGCTTACTGCATGCATTCTCTGCCTGGGAGTCAGGGAGACTTCTCAGAGGAGGTGGCTTGTCCTCTGAGTTTTAAGAAACGGGTCATCCGGTCCCCCTCGCGTGGGATACCTGGAGGAGTCAAACTCACAGAGACAGAAAGAAGGGCTGGGGGGAGGGGTCAGTGTTCAGCGGGCACCGTGTTTCAGTTTGGGAAGATGGTGGGGACGCTGGTTGTACCACACAGCGAGGGAACGAACTTAGTGCTGCTTAAAAATGGCTACCGTGAGGGGCGCCTGGGTGGCTCAGTCGGTTAAGCGACTGCCTTCGGCTCAGGTCATGATCCCGGGGTCCTGGGATCGAGTCCCACATCGGGCTCCCGGCTCAGCGGAAAGCCTGCTTCTCCCTCTCCCACTCCCCCTG
>NC_138373.1:150936142-150953405 GCF_054177405.1 Leptonychotes weddellii | reverse complement strand
AAAAAAAAAAAAATGGCTACCGTGGTAACTTTCAACTCCTGTGTATTTTACCACCATTTAAAAAATTTGTGTTCATTTAAAAAATAAATAAATACATGAGGGGCGCCTGGGTGGCTCAGTCGTTGAGCGTCTGCCTTCGGCTCAGGTCATGATCCCAGGGTCCTGGGATCGAGCCCCGCATCGGGCTCCCTTCTCCGCGGGAAACCTGCTTCTCCCTCTCCCACTCCCCCTGCTTGTGTTCCCTCTCTCGCTGTGTCTCTCTCTGTCAAATAAATAAAATCTTAAAAAATAAATAAATACATGAACAGGAATAGGGTCGGCAGAGCAGGGGAAAGGGAGTCCCCCAAAGTTGTGGAACAGGAGGGAGAGGGTGTCCCCAAGAGGCAAGGGCACCGGAGTGGGAGCCCTGAGTGGGAAAGGGGAAGGAAGTGGGGCCCTGGTGGGGACCGGCAGGCAGGGCACAGCCAGCAGCCTCACGACTCCTTGGTCACAGTCATCAGGTGTCCCCACACCTCCCACCCCGCCCGAGACCCCAACCTCCCCGCACAGAGTCACACTGGGCAAGACACTCCATGAGACCTCTTGGTCACCATAACCTGGGGAGTCCTAGAGTCCTCCCGCCCCCCTGCCCCAGCTGTCACGTACACCCCTGGCCTCTGGGAAGACCGCCCTCCCCCAGCTCTGTCTTCTGCTAAAAAACTCCCAGGACCCCATGGCCTGCAAGATATGCCACAGAGGCTTTGGTCTGGCATTTAAGGCTCCCGGCCCCTGGCCCCAGCTGACCTCTCCCTTCCCTCCTCCAGGGTGGCCGGGCCCCACCACACGCAGGACCCTGAAATCACCCTGTGGGCACCCACACCTCCCAGGAGCCCACGCCCTGCCTGGTCCTTCCCTGCCTCCTTCCCTTTTGTCCTCCCTTCCTCTAGGAATGCCCCTTCCCACCCTCCAAGCCTGACCTTGCCCCTTCTTCTGAGCAATCCTGGATCTTCCCCAAGGCCCTGTGCCCTTCCACTGGGCAGGGCAGAGTCTCCACAAACTCCAGGCTCTTCCTGGTGCCAGCACAGAATAGGGGCTCAGGCAGAATCTGCTGAGAGGTTTGGTTAAAGCAGGCCCCCTGTCCACCTCCCTGTAACCCAGCAGGCGCAAGTGGGGCTGGTAGAGAGTTAAATGCCTGGAACCCTGGGGTCCTGCCCTGTCCAGCTTTGCTGTGTGACCTCAGGCAAGTGTCTCCCTTCTCTGGGCTTTGGTTACAACCTTCTAGGAAATGTGGCCTCCTGAGCAGTCAGTCCCACAGAACATGCTTTGTCAGAGAGTAGGAAAGGTGGGGCAGAAGGAGTCATCAAAGCCATGATCGGAGGGTGGGGCCCAAATGGAAAGAGGGCCAAGGTGGAGCTTTCTGGGTGCTCAACCCCACGCCCACCCCAGAGCTATGCTCGGCATTTGCCCTGGGCTGCTAGAATGTCAGGGCGGGGCCAGAGCTTTGTCTCTACCACCAGCCCCACCACCGTCCTCTTCATCACCACGTCATCATCCGCATCCCCATCATCATCAAGAAGTTCAAACAATTTCCTTCTCTGGAGGGCACCTCTGGCCAGAGACAAGCCAGCTCTCTGTATACACAGTGGACTGGACAAGAAGACCTTTCTAGGTCCCCGGAAGCGGGTACTGGAGGGAAGCCCCCAGGTCCCCGACCTCCTCAGGGGTGCAAGGGAGGGAAGGGACCCCACTTCACTGAGCGGGTGCTGGGCCTTCTCTCCATAAGCTTCCAGGCAGGATTCTTGGCCCATCTTACAGATGGGACAGCTGAGGCTCAGAGAGGTCAAGCTTGCACAGTTCTGAGTGCATGAGGTGGGGCTCAAACCCAAGCCCTCTGCCTTCTGTTTGCTCATTCCTATGCCTCTAGGCACGTGTACAAAGCAAAGAAAATCTGCCTCTGAGAGTGGCCCCTTTCCTAGCCCCAAGCGTCGCTCCCCTCACCTGTGACTCCGTGCGCTGTGAGGCCACGAGCGTGCAGCTAACAGCCAGGCTCTGGAGCCTTCCTGCCCAGGTTAGAATCCGGCTCTGCCTCTTAGCAGCCGTGTGACCCTGAGCCCCAGCTCCCAGGTAGGCAGCAGGGCTGAGGGGGTCAGTATGGGGAGAGAGAGTCATTAGAACAGAGCCAGGCACACAGCGGGCCCTCAAGCAGCACTGGCTAGCAGAATTCTCATTTCCCTGCCAGGCAAACACCTCCTCCTCCTTCAGTACCTTCCTGCCCACCCTCCCAGGCCTTGTCCCTCCTCCAGAGCCTTTCTCATCTTGCAAGGGGAGGGCCAGTCACCCCCCACCCCGCCCCTCCTCACTCCTGAGCATGGCAGGCCGCAGTGTCTTGCCAGCCCCTCCCTGCAACCGGGGCCCAGCCCAGGGCTAGCCCTGGCATGCCCTCAGGTCTGCTGATGATCGAATCTGTGAGTGTACATCCATTTCCTCCTCCCACTACTGCCGGCCACCTCGTCATCTCCCAGGACTTTGTAGAATCCTCCCTGACCTTCTGCTGCCCCATCCGCACAGCTCTGGCCTCATGCTCTGTGAACCTAGATCCTCCCCGGCCCTCATCTCTTCACCCTTCAAGCACAGGATGAGGCTTCTCCTATGATCTCTCCACCCCCTGCACGCCTCCCAGCCTCAGTCCTGCTCTCCAGGAGCCTGGAGTCCTGACATCCCTGCACTGGCTGTGTGATGTTGGGCCTGAGCCCTGGGGATGTCAGCTGTGGAAGGGGGAGGGGAACCCACCCCTCAGTGGATAGTTCTGAGTATCAGAGAGGGTGGGGAACTCTTGGTAGCCTGGAGAGGCTGGTGCACTTTGGACATCTGTATTCGTGGAGGCCGGATGCTGTGGCCAGAATGGGAGTGGAGCGGCGGGGCATGGCTGGGATGTAACTGCCAAACCCCCTCCCCTCTCTCAGAAGAACTAAGTTGAACATCCCAGCTAAGTGGGAGGGAGGCTTGTGCCCTGTGGCCTGAGAATCCAAAGGCCCGGGGCAGATTCATTCCTCCCCCGGCCTGAGCCCCTGCTCTGGGCCAAGACCTGTGCCAAGCACTGGGACCAGGTGAATCCACAGTCCCTGCCGCATGAAAGCTGAGAGCCTTATAGGGAAACAGTTCTGGAACCTTCACTACCACCCAGTGTGAACCAGGAAGCCAGGCCGGGGAGGCAAGCCTGCTGTGGAGGGCAGAGAGGGTGGGGGGCAGGGGGTGGGGTCCTAGAGGGCTTCCCAGAGGAAGTGGCCCCAGGACCAGACTTGGCGGGAAGCCGGCAAGCCGCTGTTGCCCAGAGAGAACCCGAGAGGCAGAAGCCTCCGCTGCCCCCCGCACTCCCTGGTAAAGTCTAGAAAAGCTTCAGAAGGAGGCAAATTAAGTCTCGAAAGAAACTGCCATTAATTCAGTCAGAAAATAATCCCGTTAATTTAGTCAAAGAACCGCTTAATTGAATTTCTTTCCAAATCCATGCCTATTCAAAAAGCCAGGGAATCCAGTTGCCTGCTACCTTTAAAGGAAACTCCCCAATAATCCAATGAAAGGGCCAAGTTGAGTCAAGTCTCTGGTAAATCTAGCCCAGAATCATTCCAGTCCTATGACTGTCCGCCCCCCCCCCTTTTCTTTTCTTTTTAATAAAGTGTAATTCGGGCAAACAACAGTACACTTTGGTCAAATAACCAGAAAGTTCAGGATGAAGAATGGCCGGCACCAGTTAAATGAGAAACCCGTCACGCCTGCTGTCCAGCTGGGGGTGGTATTGTGTGGTGACAGGGCCGACTGGAGGGTCCAGAGCCCTGAATGTGAACAGGACGTTGGCTCCCTGCTGCACCCCAGGCTTGTAAGTTTAGGTGTCCTTCTCCAGTTCTGAGCCTCAGTGTTCACATCCGAAAAATGGGGAGACCGCTGTGAGGTTTAAATCAGGAAACCAAGGGGAGTGCCCTACCAGAGGACCCACGGAATCCCCTCTGTGTAAAATGGACCCTTAAACTTTTAATTTCATGTAATGTTTGGAATGGAAAATGTTTTCACATGGATCAAAATCCGAAGGGTAACGCAGGGGGTACAATAAAAGTCTCCCTCCCGCGCCTTGCCCTCAGCCCCCCATTTCCTCTCCTGGAGGAGATCAGCACTTCACCAGTTTCTTACACAGCTGGCTCGACATCCGCATATAACATAAATAGAAGAACACACATGCACCATCTTTCTCCTCCCTGCCTTTTTCCATAAAGAGACACTGATCCAACACAATACTTTGTGTACACCTTTCCCCGTTGGTACCTAAAGAGCTTCCTCATTTATATGGCTTTATTATGGTCCATTGGATGAATGTTCTATGATTTATTTTCTCAGCCCTTTACCGATGGACAGAAGGTATTTCCAACACACACACACACACACACACACACACACACACACACGAACTGCTATGAATAACCCATTTCCCTCCTACGCACTTATACCTGTAAGATAAATACCAGGGTTTGGAATTCAGAGGGCATAGGAAATGTGCAGTTGTCAATTTGATGGAAGTTGCCATTGCTCTCCTCAGGGGATTTACTTATTTACCCTCCCACAAGTGAAGGTGCCTGTTCCCCCAGAGACATGCCATCAGTGTGTTCCCAAAATGTCGTAACTTTCCTCACCTGACGGGTGAGTGTGGAATCTCAGTGTAATTTTATTTTGCATTTTTCCTCTTTTGAATGAGACTGCAGGAGCGCCTGGGTGGCTCAGTTGGTTAAGCGTCTGCCTTCGGCTCAGGTCATGATCTTCCTGCCTGGGTTCGGATCCAGCTCTGCCTCTTAGCAGCCGCGTGACCAGCATTGGGCTTCCTGCTCAGAAGGGAGTCTGCTTCTCTCTCTCTCTCCCTCTGCCCCTCCCCACTGCTCGCTCTCTCTCTCAAATAAGTAAATAAAATCTTTTTAAAAAATGAATGAGGCTGCAGTCTTGACCTGAATTTCAGAGGCCTTTGTACTTCCTTTTCTGTGAAGTCTGTTCATATTCTTATTTTCTTATTGATTTCTAGGTGTTCTTTGTATATTCAGGAAAGCATGATTTGCAATTTTTTTTCCTTTTGGACCCTTCCGGAGATAGTCTATGCACATAAAAGCAAATACATGTGTAGTTCAATGGGCACTTTGAATGCAGTTTGCTGGAGGTTCTTTTCACTCAATGGTCCAGGTATGTGAGGAGGATGCCTCCAGTCAGAATATTGGAGCCGGAGCTGAGGACCAGGACTGGGTGACCTCTCTCCTTTCTAGGGCAAGAGCTAATGATGCCCAGGTCTATCTCCCTCCATTTTTCTTAGGCACTTGAGGGTGGGGACCATACCTGGGTACAGCATCTGGGCCTCACAGCCCACTGAACATTCCAGACTCCTAGTATAGCGTTCTTTGCACTCCTCACTCTGCAGTAAGTCTGCATATTCTAAGTATGTGATGGGCCAATCCACACCCTCTCTCTTCCTCCTTCCCAAGGGCAGACGTTTGTGAGACTATGTTCATGGTGAGGAATGGAGTCTTTGACCAGAGCCCAAATCACACCTCAGGCCTTATTCATATGGTGGGCCCATTCCTCTGTCTTTACTCCCCATGGCAAACTCCTACACATGCTTGAAGGCCCAGCTCCAGTGATACTTCCTCTGGGAAGACTTCCATGACTCCCATCTCTTTCTCTCTTATGGTTCTGTTCACCTTGCCTGTGTCTATATTTAGCAGAGCAAGAACTGTGTTTTCCCATTTCTCTGTCATCTGGAACCTCCTGACACGAATTACCAAATGATTCATCAAAGAAAGGCAGGTTTCTTCACCATTTTGGGCCTCAGTTTCCTCATTGGAAAAGGAAGAGCATAATAGAGCCAACCACAGAGTTGTTGAGAGAATTAAATGTGTCAGTTCGGGGCGCCTGGGTGGTTCAGTCGGTTGGGTGTCTGTCTTTGGCTCAGGTCATGATCCCAGCGTCCTGGGATCGAGCCCCGCATCGGGCTCCCTGCTCCGCGGGAAGCCTGCTTCTCCCCCTTCCACTCCCCCTGCTTGTGTTCCCTCTCTCGCTGTGTCTCTCTCTGTCAAATCAATAAAATCTTAAAATAAATAAATAAATAAATGTGTCAGTTCGGGTAAAGTGTTTAGCACAGCGCCAGGAATAGCGCAGGGGGCCAGTAGGCGGAGGCTATTCATTGTTACTAACCCTGTGACCTTGGGCAAATCACTTCTCTTCTCTTAGCCTCAGTTTCCGTTTCCATAAACTGAAGAATTAAAGAGCAGACTTAGGCCGTGATCATCAATGGATGCTACCATCACTGGGTCCAATGTTGATGGGTAACTTTGTAACATGACGAGGCTGACACCTAAAGTCGCTGATCAACCTTACCATCAGTAAAAGCTGGGACAGCCTGACACACCACAGTGCCTGCTCTGAAGCACCAGGAAGAACACAGCATCATCTGTGGATAGTCTTGATAAAATCATTGGGTCCAAATGGAATCAAGCCTCCAGCCTCCAGCAACTACATTTCAATTAGCAGCTTATAGGAAATACAAGGGAGAGCGGAACATGTTAGAGACACCACAGGGATGTGGTCAACCAACTCCAGAGTGTGGGAAACTCAGCCTGGAATATTATTCAGCCGTAAAAAGGAGTGAAGTACCAACACCTGCCACAACGTGGTTGAACCTTGCAAACATTATGCAAAGGGAAGCCAGACACAACAGGTCACAGACTGTACGATCCCATTTATATGAAATATCTCCAGTAGGCAAAAGACAAAAAGAGATGAGTGGTCCCCACACGCTAGGGGAGGGCGGGAATGGGGAGTGACTGTGAGTGGGTATGGGGTTTCTTTTTTCCGGTGATTAAAATGTTAGAGATTTAGGTGGTGGTAATGGTCGCAAACCTTCAGAATCCACAAAAAGCCACCAAATTGTACACTTCAAAATGGTGAATTTTGGGCGGCCTGTGGGGCTCAGATGGTTAAGACTCCAACTCTTTTTTTTTGAGAGACAGAGCACGAGCAGGGGGTGGGGGTGGAGGAGCAGAGGGAGAGCGAGAGGCAGAGCCCCAGATGAGCAGGGAGCCTGACACAGGGCTCTATCCCAGGACCCCAAGATTATGACCTGAGCCAAAGGCAGATACTTAACCGACTGAGCCACCCAGGTGCCCCAAGCCTCAGGTCATGATCTCAGGGTTGTGGGATAGAGCCCTGCATCAGACTCCATGCTCAGCTGGGAGTCGGCTTGGGATTCTCTCTTTCCCTCTCCCTCTGCCCCTCCCCCCAACACTTGCTCTCTCTCTCTCTCTCTCTCTTAAAATAAATAAATATGTCTTTTTAAAAAATGGTTAATTTAATGGAATGTAAATTATATCTCAATGAAAGAGACAGAGAAAAATTTTAAGAGCTATATCAACTAGATATAATAGGTAGGCCTTCTGTGGATCCT
Organism: Leptonychotes weddellii; assembly: GCF_054177405.1. Taxonomy (NCBI): domain Eukaryota; kingdom Metazoa; phylum Chordata; class Mammalia; order Carnivora; family Phocidae; genus Leptonychotes; species Leptonychotes weddellii. The sequence goes on along the minus strand of NC_138373.1, from coordinate 150,945,958 downwards.
GATTCAAACCAACTGGAAAAAGACATTTTGGAGACCAATTAGGGAAATTTGAACATGGATTGCCTATTAAATAATCTAATAAAAAATGGTGTCACTACTGCAGGCTGTATTAATGGTATTGTGTGTGTGTTGTTGTTGATTTACAAAGTCTTTATCTGTGAGAGATAATTACTGAAGTATTTCTGGGTGAAATAATATATCTGGAATTTCCTTTGACAAAATGTAGGTGGGGGATGGGTGAAACAAGAATGGAAAAAGTTGATGTTTGTTGAAGATCAGTGATGGGTATATGGATTCATTACACCATATTCCCTCTAATTTTTAGTATTATTTAAAATATCTAGGGGTGCCTGGTGGGCTCTGTCGGTGGAGCATGAGACTCTCGATCTCGGGGTCATGAGTTTGAGCCCCCACATTGGGTGTAGAGATGACTTAAAAAGAAATCAATAAATAAACTGTAATAAAATAAAATATCTATAATAAAAGGTAAAGCAATAAAGGGATTCACTTTTGACTTCTCCAATTTTCTGCAATAAATATAGATTGCTTTAATAATCAGAAAAATATATTAAGGCTACAAAACTAACCAATGAGGTTGAGCTAGTTGACGTCTCAACCTTGGAGCTTGGTCTCTGGGAAGCTCTCCTCCCTGGGTCCCACCGGTGCCAAGCCAGCCTCAAAGCCTTCCCGGCAGGAGGGAAGAGCTCACCAACAGGAAGGAGGGCTTGCACGCTGCCCTTCTTCTAGAAGCCCAAAGGCGCGCAAACCTTCTCCCTGGGTCCCTTTAGCCCTGCTGAAGCCGGTGGCCCTTTTAGCCTAGTGGCTAGTCGGGAGGGTGTTTAAAAGCGCCCCTTGGCTTTGAAAGAGAGAAAGGGTCTTTGACCCTTTCTATTTCTGTGACCTGGAGAGACAACCTCTCAGACTTGGTTTCCTCATCTGTAACCTGAGGAAAGTAATAATTCCTACCTCAGGACTATTGCAAGGATTACATGAAAGGGGCTTATCCTAGATTATAGTAAGTGCTCAATTAATGAGAACATTTTCTGAAATAAAGGAGCTTTATAAAAGTGATATAAGCCCATTAGGAGAAAATGCAGGAAAACAGAAGGATAAAAAACAAGCCTCATAGTGCCCCCATCCAGAAGGAACCACAGCGAGCATTTTCTTTCCAGGCTCTTTCCTGTGTATAAAAGTGTATTCTGCTTTTATTTATTTATTTTTTAAGATTTTATTTATTTATTTGAGAGAGAAAGAATGAGAGACAGAGAGCATGAGAGGTAGGAGGGTCAGAGGGAGAAGCAGACTCCCCGCCGAGCAGGGAGTCCGATGCGGGACTCCAGGATCATGACCTGAGCCGAAGGCAGTCACTTAACCAACTGAGCCACTCAGGCGCCCTGTATTCTGCTTTTATTTATTTATTTATATTTTTTAAAGATTTTATTTATTCATTTGAGACACAGAGATACAGAGAGAGAGAGAGAAAGCATGAGCAGGGAGAGAGGCAGAGGGAGAGGGAGAAGCAGGCTCCTCGCTGAGCCAGGAGCCCAATGTGGGGCTCGATCCCAGGACCCTGGGATCATGACCTGAGCTGAAGGCAGACGCTTAACCATCTGAGCCACCCAGGCGCCCCTGTATTCTGCCTTTAAATACGACTGTAATCCTGCTGTCAACACACATTCACAGCCTGCTTTTCTTCTTGTAATATTATAATACATTTCCTCATTTTATTATAAGCTGTTGGTAAACATAACTTTTAATGGTTATGTAATATTCCATTGTGTGTTTGTGCTGGTCACCTCTGCCCCGGGTGTTGGACACGTAGACTAGTTCCAATTTTCAACATTATAAAGAATGCCATAATTAAAAAAAAAAAAAAAAGGCCAGAAGAACACCACAATGAATATGTGTTCTGAATGACTTCCTTTGGGTAGATTTTCAGAAATGGAATTGCTGGGTCCAAGGGCGAGCATGTATTTAAAGCTTTTGGATAGGTGAAGCCTGGTTGCCTTTTCAAAGAAGTGGTGCCCTTTCTTTTTGCCACCGCCAGAAGGTTGGCGTATCCAACACAGAACTCTGCCAAATATAAGCAACCTCAGATGATATAAAGTAGATGAAAACAGTTTTCTGGCTACAGGCGTCAGATGCCAGATTACCTTTTCCCAACCCCCAAGAGCTGGAATCACACTTCTTGGTCACTCTCCCTTCCCCCCATTCCTGGTTTCCTTAGCAGAAGGGGTCGGGGGAAGGGTCCTAGGGAAGCACAGAGAGTGGGGTACAAAGAGAAGAAAACACTCGGGGAATCAGAGGCTCCCTCCGTCCCCTCGGACGTCATTCTTTATCCCAGGTGATTTGGACCTGGAATCCGCGGACCCAGCAGTTCTCTGTAAACCGGGGGTGGAGGTGGAGAGGTGGAGTTAGGGGGTAGTGGGGATCCCAGCTCTTTCCAGGCTTCTCGAAGGGACCCTCGCTGCGGAAGAGCAGGACCTCTCCCTCCAGCCCGCCCACCCCCGAGGGCGCACTTGGAGGCTCCCTTTGGCAGGTGCTGCTGATGGCTGGGGGTCCGCCTACGGGGGCGGGGTGGAGGGGGGCGTGCGGGTCGGGAGGAGTGTCCCCAGCGGCTCACCCCGCAAGCACGACAATCACGAGCGCCTGGGGGCGGGGGCCGGGAAGCCGGGGCGGGGCCGGGAAGCCGGGGGCGGGGCTGGAAGGGTGGCGTCACGGCCCCGCCCCCGGCCGGCTCCCTCCTTCCTGCGCGGGGCGCCCTGGCCGAGTCCTCACCTGGAGGGACAGGTGTGCTCACCTCGCGTCTCCGAGGCCGGTCCGCGAGTATCAGGTGAGCCTTAGCAGCAGCTCCGGCGGGGGCTGGGAGGAGGGGCGGGGGCGGGGGGGGGTTCCTCACCGGCGGCAGAGGACAGTCTGGTCAAAGCAGGCTGCTCAGAGAGGCGGAGCTGGGCGTGGGTCTGTGGAGGGGCCGGTTGCTCCCCAAACTCCTGCGATGTCTCTTGGTTATAGTCACGTTGTACCAAAAACGTAGGCTTTGGAGGGATTTGAAGGAGAGGGAGTTGAAGAGGAAACAGCAGGTTTCCAAATATTTCAACCACAAATCTATCATTTTTTGTACATGATATCTTCTCTTCGTTGTAAAAGTAATGTGCATGGGTTGACTGTTTGGCGAATTGGGAAGAGTAGGAAAGAAATTGCCCGTGGTACTAACACACACACAAAACAATCGTGGATATTCTGGTGTATTTTCTTTCCCAGTCTGGTTTCTGTGCACAATCATGTTAATCTCATTTTCTCATACTGTATTTACAATTTTTGTGTCTTGCTTTTCTCCTCTTAACATTGTGTCATAAGCATTTTCTCTGTTGTTATTAGTCATCTGGGTATGTGTAATCATTATTTTTAATGGCTGCATAATGTTACATGTGAGGGAAGGGTCATAGTTGGGTGCCATTCTGAACACTTGGAGGAAGGATTTGTGGGGGGGAGACAGAGAGGTGTCATAGGAAAACATGGGCTCTGGGTCACACAGCCCAAGACCTCCACCTCCAACCCTGGGGTCCAAGAAAGGTCTTTGTGTCAGTTTCCACACCAGGGAAATGGATCCATAAAGCAACTTCCCCAGAACGTTGTGAGGATTAGGTGAGCTAATTTATGTAGAAAGCCTCCCCCACCACCCTCACGGTTCTGGCAGAAAAAGGGTCCACAGTGTTTGTGAGTTTGGAGGAGGGATTGGGCCAGCAGAAGCTGCTGAGGGAGTAGAGGAAGAGCTGGGGACAGGGGGATAGGCTCCCCAGAATGGAGATGTCTCTGGGTCTGGGGCAGATGGGCTCACATCCACTCTGCATGAGCCAGGCCCAGACAGATCCCTAAGGCAGGGCTGTGACCTCCAGGCCCCTAGAAGCGTTCAACCCTTGGGATAAGCTTCTAGAAGGGCTTTGGAAGTGAGAGGATTGGAAGAAAAGTAGGAGGGGAGGGTGAAGGTGGAACCTAGTAATCAACCCCTTGTACGGATAAGGAAACTGAGGTTCAGAGAACAGGGGATTTGTTTAGGATGCACACAGGGAGCAGTAACAGAGTAGGTTTAGACCCCAGGGCACCTAACTCCTGCAGGGATCTCTTATGCCAGAGACTACTCGATGCTAGGGGAAGGAGGAGGTCAAGGCTGAGTCATCAGCTGCACTTGTACCAGGCTAAGGTAAGCTGAGAGAAAACAGATGTCTCTGGTTTTTGAGCCTCCATTTCCTCATCTGTGAAATGGGATAATAAGTCCCCACCTACCTACTTAGTACCCACTGCCAAGCCTGTCCATTGCCAGGTAGCCAGGGCCTCCTTCCATTCTTAGGGCCTGTTCAATCTCTGCTCGTACACCCCCACCATGACCCCTTCATCTTCATGGCCCCCTGGCCATCTTCGGCGGGGGGGGGGGGTGTCTTGGGTACCTGTCAGCTGAATCTGGGGAGTACCTGTGGCCCCATCTCAGTTAGGATGGAAAATTCCATACTCCCCTGAGCCATCTGCTTCTAGACCTGGGAGATTTTGTTCTGTGTTTCTAATTTGGCCTTCCTGTAATGTGCCCCTACAGCATGCTAGGCTGGTTGAGAAAGGGCTTCGTGCCCTGGGAGGAGTTCCTAAGTGCTAAAATCGTCTTGTAATGAGGGTCCGCGACCCTCTGAGGCCGCCTCTTTCTGCCTCGCCTGTCACACCAGGACAGTGATAAGGATGTCAGCCTCCCCTAGCCATTTTAGCGATCTCTGTCTTAACCCTGGTCACGCTGATTTGTAGTGACTTATTCTGGGTCCTGGGCCTCCTATAGTAGATGCAGTCCCCAAGGGCTCGGCCCACCACAAGGCCCAGGCCAGGCCCAGCTCTGCTCCCTGTGACTGAGGGAATAATAACTACATCTATCATTCAGGTACCAGACTCTGGACTACGGGCTGTCTGGGCATCATCTCTTTTTTTTTTTTTTAAGATTTTATTTATTTTGGGCGCCTGGGTGGCTCAGTTGGTTAAGCGACCGCCTTCGGCTCAGGTCATGATCCTGGAGTCCCGGGATCGAGTCCCGCATCGGGCTCCCTGCTCGGCAGGGAGTCTGCTTCTCCCTCTGACCCTCCCCCCTCTCATGTGCTCTCTCTCATTCTCTCTCTCTCAAATGAATAAATAAAAAATAAAATCTTTAGAAAGATTTTATTTATTTTATTTGACAGAGAGACAGATAGCAGATAGGGAGAGCAGGAACACAAGCAGGGGAGAGTGAGAGAGAGAGAAGCAGGCCTCCCACCGAGCAGGGAGCCCAATGTGGGGCTAGATCCCAGGACCCTGGGATCATGACCGGAGCTGAAGGCAGACACTTAACGACTGAGCCACCCAGGCGCCCCTGGGCATCATCTCTTTTAATCTGCCTGAGGTGTGCGCTGTGCCCCTCCCCCCCCCACCGTTCTGACATGAGGGACCTGAAGTACAGGGAAGTTCCATAAACTCGCCCAGCCACACAGCCCAGAAATAGCTGATGAAGGATCTGAACTCAGCTTGCTGAAGCCAGGTCTCTACCACCACTGCCTCTCAAGTGAGAGCTCATATCTGGGGTCCTCCGATGTAAATAAACTACGGTTGCGTACCCCTTCTGTAAGAATATTTTTGAGCATGCACTCTATATTCATATGTATATATATTTGTTAAAACTTGGGTGTATATGTTCAGCTGTGCTAATGTGTGCATTATAAAACATACATTAAGATAGAACATTTAGAAAGGTAAGATTAAAAGCTGGATAAGAATACAAATTCTGATCTTTCTCCCCACACCCCAGTGGATCACTCAGTGAATTTCCTGGGGCGCTGGCATCTACTTTGGAGACAGCTACGTTAGTAGTCACCAGAATCCCCTGGATGCTTTCAGAGTGGGTGAGTGGATTCATGGTGTCCTGAAGAGCAAGGGGGCCCGTTCAGTGGGGGCCTCAGACACATGGGCAGGTTCCCATTGGCATGCACTGAGGGAGACAAAGGCAGATTGGGGTGCAGGCTGTGAGGCAGGGTGAGGGCCCAGGGTGGGCCTCACCTTTCTCATCGGCCTTCTCCCCCTCTCAGGGGGGCGGATCCTGGGTGCCATCTGACCCGTCTCTCCACAGGGGGCCCCCCACCTTCAAATGTCTGAGGTTCCTGCCAAAGCGTAGGCTCGGGCTGTTCTTCTCCATCCTCCAAATCCACCCACTTTCAAGCCCCTCCTCCTTCTAACGTCCCCAGTGGCAACTCCCCAATTTCTCCACGGAAGGGGCTTGGTGGGCAGTCTGGTAAGAAAGGGTCTCAGGGATTCATCTGGATGCTGTATCCGTGTAACCCTTCCCCTCAAGTTAAGAACTCTCCCGTGGTGCTTTTTGCAGGAAGCTCTGGGTGGAGGGTGTGGGGCAGCTTACCACCCCCTTGCCCACCCCCCCCCCGGCTGATGCCAGGCCACGTGGACCTGTCCTGTGGTGCTCACCATCTAGCAGGTTCTCTCCGGTATCCTGAGTCCATCTTTTTTTTTTTCTTGTGCTCACCCAGCTGGCCCAGGCAGATTGTCAGCTTGAGGCGAGCAGGGCTCAGCGTGGATCTCTCAGGCCCTGTGAGGAGTAGGCATCAGGAAATGTTTGTGGACAGACGTGTGACAGGGTAAGATGATGAATCGCACCAGCTATGCTGACTTGAGAAGTGTTGCTGTGGGAATTGGGACTATTAGCCGTGGCAATCATCGTAATTCCCGTGGCCCAGTTAATGAGTGGTTGTGTGTCCTGGAGATGGAATTCCTTGGATTCCCAGAGGATGGAAGGAGCACATTTTGGAGAGGATTGGCAGCGGCTCAAACAACGAGGTTGTGTCGAGTGGAGGGGCAGCGAGGTGACAGGCCAAGTTGAAGGAAGGACGCAGACAGGTAGGAGGGTGGGCAGAGGAGAAGGCAGTGGCCCTTGGGTGACGCTGGGGGGTTTTCAGTGCTCCCTGCTCCTGTGCCTTTAGAAACAAGTGCTCCCAGCTCCTCTGGGAGTTGAGTCCCCAGTGAAGACCAGGGAATACCCAGAGAGGGTTTGCCCTGGTGGAGGGGGGAGGGCCAAGAGCCCACCATGAGAAGGGGTGGATGGGGTGGGGAGGAACCCCAGGATGAGTAAGGCTTGTCCCTGAGGGAAGGCTGTCAGGCACCATCTGGCCCAAGGATTGAAAGTGCCAGGCCCTTGCCTCCACCCCTACGACCACACACCCACAGCAGAATTTGCTCATTGCTCAAGTATTTATGGGGCACCCATTACCAGTTGGATACGCACAGGAGCACCTATAAGAGGATTTCTCTCTCTTGGAGCTTATGTTCAAGGGCACTAAAAATAAACAAGTTAATGTTTTCAGCCTGTAGTAAGTGACATAAAGAAAATAAAGCAGGGGTGATCCAGTAGAAAGAGGCAGAGGGGAAGGGGGCCTGTTTAAGATTGTGTGGTCAGGGCACCTGGTTGGCTTGTCAGTAGAGCGTGCGACTCTTGATCTCAGGTTGTGAGTTCAAGCCCCACGTTGGGCGTGGAGCTTACGTTAAAAAAAAAAAAATTGTGTGGTTAAAGGAGGCCTCTTTGAGGAGGTAACTTTTGAGTTGTGACTTGAATAGAAGTCATTGTGTTCAAACCATTGAAGGCAGCCATTGAAGATCTGGGCGGGGGGGGGGGGGGGGGGATAATTCTAGGCAGAAGGAATGACAAGGGCAAAGGCCCTGAGGTATGATGAAATGAAAGAAGAAATGAAAAAAGGTAGTTCGAGATGAGGTCTGAGAGGCAGGTAGGGGCCAGATCATAGCAGGCCTGGGAAAGAACATGGATTTCACCCTAAGGACAGAGGGAGCATTTGGTGTCTTCAGTAGGCAAGGGATGTGATCTCACAGGTAACAAACCGCTATGGTATCCAAGTGAAAGATGCACACGGTGAGAGGTGGCTGGGGTCAGAATATAGTTAGGAGGTGGAGCTGATGGGATGTGCACAATGTTTTGAATATGGACGAGGGTGCGGGGGGATGGGTAGAGAAAACCCTTTCCCGCTGAGCCCAGATGTGCGTGACCTCAGGGTCTTTCTCAACAGAGTACCCCAGATGTGGAGTGTATAGGACCTTCCCCACATCCAGTCCAGCCCTTAGTTTATAGATGGGGAGAGTGAAGAAAGGGACTTAGAGGTCTCCTTGTCCCCAGAGAGGGGCTGTGAATTCTCCCAATTCCTGCTGACATTCAGTGGCTGAGCTGGGACTCAAACGTGGGCTTCCTGGCCCCTGGTCCAGGCCCCTTGCTACCCCACCCTGCTGCGTTCTCCCCCCGAAGACGGAGGAGGGAGGAACCACTGTGGGAGAATGACCAGGCGTGGCAATGTGGTGAGGTCACTGGGAGAAGCGTCTAAAGGCAGTGGAGTCTGGAGAGGCCCAGGCCAAGGCCCTGATTGGCACTGCCCTGCAAGCAGTCAGAGGTGGGTGGAACATCATGGAAGGGTCCGGGGGCAAGCTGCCAAGGCCTCACTGGGCGAGAAGAATGCACCAAAGCAGCACTTTCAGGCTGGCAGGCTTGAGGAGGACCTCTTGGAGCAGAGCCTGTGGTGGGCCATCGACCCTCTGGGGTCTTGGGAGAGGCACGAGTAGCCGCTAAGAATAGGAAGACTCCGAGAAACTTCCTGCAGGGGCATCCTAGAGCCACGGCCGTGGGTGAAGACAGAGGGTGGGCCAGCCCCCGCTGGGTTTGCCCACCTCTACCTTGAAGGGGAAGGGGAAGGCAAGGAAAGAAGCAGCTGGAGACCCAGCCTGAGGTGCTAGAAGTCCAAGTCAGGGGGCCTGGATCCCGCTCCCTGCCGGCTCCGCAGAACCTTGTTATCATCTTCCTCTTCCTCAGGGCCGCTGCCGGGCTAAGTTGTTTTCGTGCATGATCATCTGCATTATCTCTGGTTTACCAATGAGGCTCAGAGAGTTTAAGGAACTTTCCTAGGGTCACACAGCTAAAAAGTGGCAAAGTCAGCATTGGAAGCCGCCTTCTCAACCACAGTGGGCTCCTGTCTTGGCTCCCTTTGTGACTCTGAGCGAGGCTCCCTGGGTCTCAGTCTCCACTGTAAAATGATGGAGCTGGCAGAAATGAGCCCCTCAGGCCCCTGTGGCTCTTGGTGGGGGGCCCCAAATTGCTCCTCCAGGATTGGGGCTCAGGAGCCTGAAGGAGGGGCCATGGCCTTATTTTGGAAATGTGTTCTGCACCAGCCTGGGAGCAGTGGCTGGGGGCACAGGCTTTGCCAGGTCATTCCCTCTCCACTTCCTCTGCTGAGGGTTGGATGAGTCAGTGCCGTGACGTGTCTTGTAGAGGGCCCAGCACACAGTAGGTGCTCAATAAAGTAGCTCTTGATGTTTTGTCAGAGAGACGGAAGGCTGTCTCTTCATGGACGATTCATTCACTCATTCAGCAAATGTTACCACCTCCTATGAGCCAGACACTGTTCTTGACACTGGTGACCAGTGGTGTCCCCAAAATAGCTGCCTTCGTGCAGCTTATAATCTAGTAGGGGGCTCAGACACACACACACACACACACACACACACAATTCAAATAAGTACCATGTAGAATATGTTATATAGAGATACATGCCAAGAAAAAATGAAGCAGCAGGGGGTGGGGGGGTGGGGAGGGGAGGCAGTGCCCTAGTGGGGTTGGGATCTTAAATCAGGAAGACCAGAAGGCCTCCCTGGGAAGGGGATGAGAACCAAGGCCTCGGGGAGGTGAGGGAATGAGCCATGCGGATATCTGAGGGAAAAGCATCCCAGGCAGCAGGAACTGCCAGGGCTAAG
>NC_138373.1:150905804-150936042 GCF_054177405.1 Leptonychotes weddellii | reverse complement strand
GGGGGGGGGGCGGGCAGCGTGTTGTGTGCCAAGGAAATGAATCCAAAGTGTCAGATTGGAAGCATGCCGAGGAGTCTCTCCTCCTGAGCCAGTGCAGAGCAGCTCAACTCCAGGGTGGGACCCATGTGAGCTGGGACTCCACTGACACCTATTGTCCTGGGCTGATTGCATCTCCTGGGTGAGTGAGTGGGTGTGCAGGGAGCGGAACTGGGATGAACTCAAGCTGGCCACACCCTTGGGCCTTAAAGTTGGGAGTTAAGTCCCAGGAGGAATCATTGAGAACCTAGAATGAAGAGAGAAGTCAGGCCCAGAGGCTGCTAGAACTCCGTAAGATTTCTTTCCCTTTGGAATCACCTCCAGTCCTCTGCTGGGTTTTGTGTCATCTCTCAGTTTCTCCTTAGAACTGAGCTGTGAAGCTTTTTAGAAGTACCCGGGAGCTGGTCTTCTAGGGGAGTAGGAAAGAGAACTTGGGCCCATGACACAGGTAATTAGCAGCAGGGTGTGGGGAGCATTCTTCCAAGGGAGACAGCAGATAGGGACAGCAGGAGAGAGCCTGGGAGCAGGCCTTAGGGGACTAGTAGTCTTAAGACTGGGTGGCCCAGGGAACTGACCAGGATCCTTCAGTGGGGAGTGGGGAGGTGAGAGGATTGGGCAGGGAAGCTGGGACTTTGTGGTGGTTAATGTGTGTCCTTAGGCAAGCACTGTTAAGAGCCTCAAATGCCCTCTCTGTAAACCAGGGAAAGAATAGAGTAGGATTTAATCTGTTGTTGTTTCAGAGGTTAACCACCTCCTCAGGGCCAGGTGCTTAGTAGATGCCAGAGCTGAGCGGTGCTAATCCCTTCCTGGAGAGGGAGGCCATTATTGGAGGGTGCAGTGGTGAGGATGGAGGACACGGGTACATTCCACGCCTGCTCGGTAGGCCTAGTCCTGGGCACCTTGTTTCGCTTTAGGAGAACATGCAGCCACACAGAGTGCTAGCATCCCTGGATGCTGGAAGCAGAGCCTCAGAATTCAGGGTTGGGGAGATTGGGATGAAAAGAGATGACAGGGCGCCTGGGTGGCTCAGTTGGTTAAGCGACTGCCTTCGGCTCAGGTCATGATCCTGGAGTCCCGGGATCGAGTCCCGCATCGGGCTCCCTGCTCGGCGGGGAGTCTGCTTCTCCCTCTGACCCTCCCCCCTCTCATGTGCTCTCTCCCATTCTCTCTCTCTCAAATAAATAAATAAAATCTTAAAAAAAAAAAAAAAAGAGATGACAAAGGGCAGGGCATTGGTGGTAGCTGGCTTCTAGGACAGGGTCATACTTGGGGACCTCCAGGGGATAAAGGAAGTCATGAAAATGGGTACAACAAGCTCATGTGAGGAACGAGGTTGGTGGCTGCTGCCCAGGCCAATGGCCAACTGAGTGTGGCCAGAGCCTGGTGTGAGTTTGGACCAGGGTTGCCCGTTCTCCCAGGGCTTCAAGAGAAGTAGGGAATATGGACCTATAATATGAAATCGGCCCATTTAAAACATTGGTTATCAATTAGCAAAGCAATATAAGTAACAAAAAAACACCATGCAGGTCAAGCGAAGCCCACCATCTTGGCTGGTGACCCCCTGCTCTGGCAAAGGGGGCACTGAGGCCAGGTCCTGGCCCGAGCCAGCTATCTATCTTGCTGCGCTGTGTGGTCCTGGGCAAACCCCTCCCCTCTCTGGGCCCCAGTTTCCCTAGTCTGGGAGAGAGGAGGAGCCTGATCTGTGGGGTCCCACCAGTTTGGACAGTGTGTGACTAAGTCCCCCAGCCTCGAGGGAGGATGTGGTTATTATGGAAGTGACTCTTCCCAGGAACCATGCTTCTGGGATTGGATGCAGTGCACTCTGGTATTTTGTGGGTCCACCATCACAACTCTGTGTGAGTGGATGTGTGTCATAATTTGGAGCTTTGCATGGCGCAGTGTCAATATCATCATTTTAATAACTTTGCCCTGGAACCTTTCATTGGCTACCCTGGAAGCTGGTGAGAAGCCTTAATTAATTCTCCCAGTGACGTGGGGAGCCAGGGGTCCTCTTCCTGATTTGTCCATATGGAAAGCCAAGCCCAGAGTTGGGAGGTGCCTTAGCTGACCCTGCACCACTGGGGACCCTGCACCACTGGGGACCCTGACTCGTGTTAGTTCCCCGGGAGTGTGCAGGGTTCCTCATTAAACCAGTGAGACCAGAATTGGGGTTCGTGCCCATCACAGTCTGCACTGCTGGAAGAGCTGGGAGGGTCCTTTCTATGGGGTGAGGGGTGTGGGGGGTGGTGAGGGTAGCTACCTCCCCGGGTCTTTGGTCAATGGCATTCTCTATCTCCTGCTGTCCTGTCAAATCACTGACCCCTGAATCAACCTGGCCTGTGTTCTCTGAAGGACTCTGAAGACCCCAACTCTCCAAACATTCTTTTTTTTGCAGCGGCCTTCGCAGGGAGCCACTGCTTTGGTTTGAGAGGAGAGAGAACCGGGGGAAGAGGAGGCTTTGGATCTAGAAAACCCCAGCTTTTTGTGCGCCCGCCTCCTCCCCACCCCCACCCAGCTTTTTCCACCTGTGCCCCAGACTGGATCAGGGTGTCGGTGGCTGTGTGTGTTCCCCGGCCCCACACGTAAGACCGCGTTCCTGCAACGCTCTCCTGGCCAGGCGGGGGGGGGGGGGTACAGACCGTGTTTCCCGGCTGAGCACCCCCCTCCCCAGAGTCCCCGGGAGCCGAGGGCGCGGGCCCTTTAAATCCTCCGGGGCGGCGGCGGCGGGCCGGGGATGACATCAGCGGTCGGGCCCGGGGCTCAATGGGAGCCGGCGGGTGCGCGCCGGGCGGGAGCGCGCGAGCGGGCGGCGGGGGCGGGCGGGTAGGAGGGCCCGGAGGAGGGAGGCGGCGGCGGCGGCGGCGGCGGCGAGAATCCAGAGCCAGAGCCCGGCCGGGGCCGAGCGGAGCGGAGCGCGGCGGCGGCGGCGGCGGCGGCAGCGGCGGCGGCGGCGGCTGGGCCGGGAGAGGCTGGCGCGCCGGGCGGCTCCGCGAATCCTCCGGCATCCGCCCCGGCGGGTCGCCCCCGCCCGCGGCAGCCCCCCGAGCAGCGGCCCGGCACCGGCGCCTTCCCGGCGGGGTAAATATTGGGGGGCCGCGGACCCGCGGAGGGGCGCAAACCCGGGGGGAAACGGGGCTCCCTCCGCCTCTTTGTTTTTGCGCGAGAGGGAGGGGAGGGGAGGGCGGACACACGCGCGTTCGCACTCGGGTACGGGGCGGGGGGGGGGGCAGCCCGGGCGCCGCCCGCTCGGCCCGGCGAGGACAAAGGCGCGGCTGGGGACGAGGAGGAGGAGGGTGACTATTATTTTGCAGGCTTCACCGGGAGAGGCCCCCCCAGTCCGGCCCGCCTCCCCCTCCCCCAGCTGGACCCTTCAAGGCCCCAGCCGGCCGAGAGGCCACCTGGGGGCTGTAATTGGGGGACCCTACGGGAGGGGGGGGGTCCGGGACTGGGGCGCTGGGGGCACCCGAGACTGTTGATACTGTTGATTCGGGCTTCTCGGCCAAACCCCGGGCTTCTGTGTGTTTCGCCGGACAATCAGCAGCGCCTCCCCCCTTCTCTCCTGGCTCGGAGCTCGGGACCTGGGGGTCAGCGAGGCTGCTCCCGCATGTTGGATGGGGGGCGCTCCGGAGCGCGTGGGGGCCCCCGAGGTGATGGGGTGTGTGGTCACCCAGCCACCGATTCTGTTTTCCTTTGTGGAGAGAAAGAAAGGGGTGGGGGTTATTTATCAGATCGGATTCTCCCGTTTCTGCCCGTGAGAAATCCATGTTTTGCAAGTCTCTGTGGAACATGAAACTATGTTTGTGTCCGGGTTATCTCTAGAGAGAGGATTTCCGAGCTCCTCTTCACGCCCAAACTCAAAGCGGGGTGAGCCCCCTCCCCAACTTTGCCCTTAGTTCTCTTGCATGTGTTCTTTCTGGCACAACCTTCTTCAGGGAGAAGGATTTGGGGAGAAGGGACAGGGATCCAGGGTGTCAGAAGTTGCGCCCAGCGAATGCCTGGGCTTGGGGCTCCTTTGCCTTCCTGTCTAGAATGTCCCTCCAATTTTTATTTTAATGGTCCAGTGACCAGGGCCCTGGCTGGGGTGAGGGGGTGTCAGAGAGTAAGAAAATTGCCCATGTGCTCTGCTGCTTGGTAGTTTGTGTAATTTCTTTAACCAGCTGAAACTCCGGATTTGCGTCTGCCTCTTTTTTTTTTTTTACTTCGTTTATTCCACCCCCCCCAGCCCCCCATGGGAGAAGCGGCAAAGAACTGGCAAGCTTCTCCTTTTCCTGACTCAATCCTTTCTCCTCTCCTCTGGGAGGCTTTTTAGGGGACAGTGCTGGGACAGTGGAGGCTCTCCATGGGGGCCTGGCTCCCTGGGTCTGGGTGGCTAGCGCCCAGCAGTGGTTTCCATCAGGGCTGGTTTGTTTGCACCCTCTCTTCTCCCCGTCTCTGCCCATAGCCCGGTGAGTGGGGAGGGGCTGGGGGGTCATGTGCAGTGTATTTATGTAAGGCACCCAGACGGAGGGCGCGGGTATTTATATAACCCGGCGTGGGTATTTATGTAATATAGGATGCGGGTATATTTATGTTCCTTTCCTAACCTGCGGCTTTCCCGGCTGCCATGTGTGGTCTCTGAATTGGCGTTGGCGGAAAACAGAACAGGGGCGGGGGAGGGCAGTGTTTGTGTGCATACACACCCTCGACACCCCCCCCTTCCTCCCCCCTGCCCCCCGCCCCACCATGGGTCTCATGGTGTGTGTCTGCCTTTCTTTTTTTTCCTTTGGAGTGTACACACAGGTCGCTGTGTATGTGAAATGTGTGGCTTGTGAGTTTTCTGCAAATGTGGAGCGTGTTCCGCTGGCAGCCACGGCACCTCAGCCGGGACCGGCCAGGCGTGTGGGCAGAGGCCCTTGGTTGAGAGCCCAGAGTTTGGCTGGTATGGGCTGGAGGCTACTTCCTTGTGGTCCTCAGTGAAGGGCTAGTGGCAGCTCCGCTGGGAGTTAGCCACTGGGGCTGGATGTCTCTCCTGGGCAGGAGCCGTTGGCTTCTTGCCTCTGCGGGAGGGGGTGCCGAGAGCTCCAGCCCCGCCATCTGCGAACTAAATCTCTCCCATCTCCCCTCCCAGGTGGGTCTGGCTTTGGGGATAGCGTTGGGCATAGGGAAGGGGCCCGGCTGCTATGCCTAGTACAGCTGCATTTCCATCTTCCTGCTTTACTTCCCGGCCCTGGCAGTAAATAACTCCTGTGTGTGTCAGGTGGGGGCAGCGGGGAACCCTGTCTGAGTCCCAGGGGAGGAGACTGCCACCAACTTGCTGCTGGGGAGTGGGGGGCAGGTGATGGGCTCTCTAGGCCTGAGTTCCTTGTCTGCAGAGGAAGACCCCTCTTCTAGACACTCTGAGATCTTAGGGATCCCCCATCCTTCTCCCTGTTCCATAGTCCACCGTCGCCTGTCACCTAACTGTAGAAACCATCTCCTGGCCTTGGAGTTTCCCTTTCTGCTGGCCAGGACCTCAGAGGGCAGAGGGTCTCTACCAGGGTGGTCCCTGATGTCGCATGAGCTTGGGCATCCAGGATGGGACACGGGAAGGAGGAGAGTGGCTCCAATCAGCATCCCTCCCTCAGACCTCTCCTCCCACCCCAGAGCCTGGTGGCTAAAAACCTGGCTTTGGTCCCCTCATTTGCTCTATGGGGCCCTCTAAGGAGACCCTCCTTCTAGTCTTGAAGGAAGCCAGCCCCAAACCGGCCATTCAAAGAATGTTGTGCAGAGAGGCCTGTGTGAGGTGCTCGGTGTCGTGAGGTCGAGAGGGGGAGACAACTGGATGTTCCCAGGGCCCCCTTTCCTGCCTGCCCTCTGAGCTGGAGAGGAGGCCTCTCTCCTGCAGGGCACACTGCAAGCTGGCAACTTCTGGCCTCTGGAAAGACGGGGCCAGGCTGCGGAGGCCTGGTGTCCAATTCTTGTTACCAGAAGCATGGGGGCTTGGGGGTCGGGGCAGGGGACCCTGTCATTTCTGAGTCCTAAAGGGGCTGAGGAACTCCTTTGGGACCTTCCATTCAACATGTCCTGCCATCCCTGGGGGTTAGAACTTGCTGGTGGTTGCCATGGTAGCACCCCCAGAATGATCAGCTCCTGATTTCCCCCCTCCCCATCACCCCCTTTGTCTTTGATTTTCCTTTTAGGGTCTTGGCCCATTGTGATTGGCCTGTCCCTGAGAGACTCCTGTTGGAGGGTCCCCGAACGTGTGTCCCCCGAGGAGATGCTTGCTTGGCTCTTTCCTCTGGGGCTTTATCTCCAATTCTACCTTCTGCCTGGTTACCCTGACACGCGGCCTCGGCCTGCCTCAGCTATTCCCCACCTGTGGAGGCCATCGGCCCACCTGACACCTGGGTGCCCTCAGGCAAAGCCGGGCCAGCTCTCCTCTTGTACAATGGGAGGGAGAATGTCGGTCTCCCAAGTTCCTTGTGTCTTTCCCTGGCCTTTGGCAGGGGGGTGTGGTGGGCTCCAGCCGGTGAGGCTCCCTCCCCAGCTCCCCAGCTCCCTGACCCCCGTATCTCTGCTTCCCTCAGCAGTGAGAGAGAGTCATGGAGCTGCGCGTGGGAAACAAGTACCGCCTGGGACGGAAGATCGGGAGTGGGTCTTTTGGAGACATCTACCTGGGTAAGTGTCCTTGACTCCAGCGTGGTGGTTCTGGGGCCCCTGGGACAGCGCTGGGGGCAAGTAGGAGGAAATGTGCCAGGACTTCAGGCTCTCCAGCCAGAACTTGGCTCCGGGCCTCCAGTGGCACATTTTTGGTCATTTTGTCCCCCGGGCCATGCCAGGTGGGGAGAGAAGCAGCAGGTTGGGGGTGAGGCAGGCCAGGGGAGTGGGGTCACACAGTCAGGGTGGGGCGGGGTTCCCACTTGCTGCAGGCTGGACAGAGGAGGGTATTTTTAGCTCTGGTTTCCAGCTGCAGCTGACCGGGGTCTCCAGCTGGGCGTGGGAAGGCCCAGACTGGGGTAGCACTCCTGTTTCTTGCCTCCTGGGGGAAGGATGCTGGTAGACAGAAGAGGCCTGGGCTACCGCTCGCTCCCAGCTGGGCCCCCTCCCTCTGCTCTGGCCCCTGGAATTCAGCCCAGACAGGCTTCGGAATGACAGTGACGTAGGCTCTCCCAGTAACCTCTGGGTAGGGGTGGGGGTAGGGGTCTGGTGGGAGTTTTCAGCATCGTGCTCTCCGGACGTGCTTCCTGTTGAAAGTCTAAGTTCGCTCTCATATTGTCATATTAAGCAAATCACTGACATCTCAGCCCTGTTCCTCAACCTGGCAAAAAAGAGGCTCCTGCCTTCAAATGCTGCCTTCTCGGCTCCCGAGGGCGTGTGCGGTCAGGGGTCACGGCCCTTCCCTTGCTGTTGTTGGTCTGGAGGGGAGATCCTGTGTCGGTAATCGCGAATGGGAGTTGGTAGAGCTGGGTGTCCAGTCCCTGGGGTTTATCCTCATTCCTGTCTCTTGGCCTCTCTTTCCCTCCTTGGAAAAGGAAAGTAAATAATTTCTGTCCTGGGCAGAGAAGAACAACAAGGCCGTGTGCTGTGCTCATTGGTTCTGAACTCGGGAGGCGGGGGGCAGTCTCTTACCCAATGGTCTGGGTCTCTGCCCTCTTGGGGTATGAACTCTGCTTCTCCGTGAGCTGCCCCCTTCCCCATCAGAGGGGACAGGGAGGGGACATTGTCTGAGCACGTAGTTGGTGCTGGGCAGGGTCCTCTTGGAATGTGGTTGAATGTGGTCGCCCCGCACAGCAGCGGGTAGAGATGGAGGCCTCCTGTTCTTCTGCACACGTCGAGAAGCAGGTGCAGTATGGTCAGGTTGGCCGCCCAGTGCTTCTCTCGAACACTAGAAAAGGCAGCCTTTATACCCATGTGAGTGAGAGAGTGTGACAGAACACGGGAGGGAGACCTCAGACAGACCTGGGTTCCAGCCCTGGCTCTGTGCAGCCGTGGGACAGTCATGCGGCTGCTCTGTGCCTTGGTGTCCCCATAGGGAAAGTGTGTGATGGTGAGGCCTGGCTGACCAAGGGCAAAAAGGCATGGGGCGGTAGCTTTTGGTACAGATGCACATCTGCTCTTAGGAAACATCCAGTCCAGGGCCGCCTTTTTACAGAAGGGAACAGAGGCCTGAGAGGGGAGGAGCAGGCCAAGGTCATTGGGAAAGCTAGTGACCCTGGTCCATGTGGGGGGACCTCCCTGGGGGCAGGACTTCCTGTTTATCTAGTTCATTTTAAAAACCCAGTCTAGCTTTACTTCTCTTTTGTACAGGCTCTGGAGTAAATTTACCAGGGTTTGGGTGCTGGCTTTTCTTCCATTAGCCGTATGCCCTTGGGTGGGTGATGACCTCTGCCGGTCTTGGCGTCACCATCAGTAAAATGGGGTCATGAGGCCTGCAAAGTGGGAAGCAATAGTGAGATCCCAGTGTGCACAACACCTGTCCGTGCTCGGCCCAGCTGTGGTGCTTTTATGTTGTGTCCTCTGCCAACCCGCAGTCTTTTTTGGGATTTGCTACTGTCAGAGGATTTGGGTCCTCTTGGGCCCGAGTAGGGGTGGGGAGCCAGTTCTGCCCTGAGAGCAATTCCCCTGTCCGCCTCCGCTGGGTGCTCAGGCCCGGGGGGCCCTGGCATGACGCTGTGTCCTGCCACCTCCTTCCTGGGCTCCTGCCTTGCTGCTGTGGGGACAGTGATGATTGGAGGGCCTCCCCGGCTGGCCTCGCTGGCTCCCTTTGTTCAAAGCTCTGGGCACATTCTTGTCACTGGTGCCAGTGCCAGGGCCTGACTCCAGATGGCCTCTGCAGGTGGGGCTGGGCGCGGCCTCCAGGCCCTGCTTTCCAGGATCAGCCGAAGGCGAGCACTCTGTGGATGTGGCTTCAAGGCACACAGCTTCTGCTGAGGGTCTCGGGTCAGCAGCACAGGGTCCAGAAGCAGCCGGGACCGTGTCCCCTCTGCCACTGCTGGCTCTGCGCCCTCAGGAGCTCCCTGTGCTATACTCTCAGTCTCTGTTCCTCAGTTCTAAATGGCGGGGGATCAGTACTCCCCAACAGGTGGTTTTGAGCGTGCTTTCTTCTGCACCTCCAGTCCAGCCAGATCCCTGATTATGTGTGTCTGTGTTGATGTCTGAATGAGCCCCCATGTGAGGTTGGTCACCCCCTCTACCCACCCAGGACTTCCGCAGGCCCCAGATCCTAGGGCTGGCCAGCTCCAAGCCCTTCTCTGTGTCCAGGTGTGTTTTCCAGACTGGACCGTCCCCCCGCAGGGCCACTGTCCCTGACTGCTGGGTCACCTCTCCTGCCCCGGCATTTTGCACTTAGTCAGAGTTCCCCTTTGTTGCTCCCACAGAGGGTGAGCTGAGCTCATCCAGGGCAGGGCTACCTCAGCTGGTCCGGGCCTCAGTATGTGTCTGTTGATGGAATGAATGAGATGCTAGACGGTTGGAATAGAGAAAAAAGCAGGGTCTTTGGAGACTCACATTCAAATCCTAGCCCTGCCCCCACGAGTCCTGTGACCTTGGGCCAGTTACTTAACCTATCTGAGCCCCAGCAGTGAGAATTCAGGGAGATTAGAGAGAAGGCCGGTGGCTTCCTGACAACTCCCAGGCAGCCGAGGGGCCTCGCGGTGGTGGGAGCCTGGGTGGGGGGCAGCCCGCTGTGGCCGTTTTCCAGCATTCTGCAGGGACCCGAAGGCTTTGCCTGAGAGCGAGCTCCCTGTCCTGGGGAAGTTAGTGTGGCGTTTGATCTCTTGACCGTTGGTGTTTCACTTTCTCTAACGTGTCAACTAGAGATACAAACAGTAGTCCTTGCAGGATGGCAGGGGAATTCAAGGGGTTAAAGGGCTCCTCCAACCTGCCCCTCCCCATCTCGGGGAAGGGTGTTCTCCCCAGCACTTTGCCTCCCTGCATCTGTCTGCCGAATCACAGTGCTAGAGGCCCTAGTTTCAGAGTGTCTAGGTCTCTGCCTCCTGCCTGGCTGGGGTCACCATCAGCGCCTGGGTCTCCCTTGCCCCTCACGTCCTCTTCAGTCCTTTCTAATATGCCAGTGGGTCTGAACAGAGGAAGGGATGGGGGGGGGGGCGGATTTGTTCCACAGGAGCCATTTGGCAAGGTCTGGGGACATTTTTGATCATTGGAGCTCAGGGAAAAGGGGGTACCACTGGCAGCTAGTGGGTAGAGGTAAGGGATGCTACTAACCATCCTACAGTGCATAGGACAGGCCCCACAGCAAAGAATCGCCCGGCCCCAGGAGGCTGAGAATCCCTGTAATAAGGCATGCATACCTGGCCCCTGGAGTCTCAGGCTTCAGGCCGAGATCTTAGCTTGGCATTTGAGACCCTTCTGATCTCTCCCTCCCTCACCTCTTCCGCAGTCTTCTTCAGCTACCTCAAGCTCTAGCTGCACCAAACCACTCAGAGTTCACTGCGCCCCACTTCTGTCGGACCTTTGTACCCGCTGTGACCTCTGTCTGGCACGGTCCTGCTCACGCCTCCGGAGCCCGTGCGGCCTTTCCTCCTGCTGCCCTGCCCATGGTTAGGTCGCCGGGCCCATGTCTGAGGCCCAGGGGCCCGTTCTTAACCAAACCCAACTTCCACTGAGCACTTACTGTGTGCCAGGCACTCCCCTAAACCTGTTGACACCTCAGAACAGACTCTGCCATGCCACATCCCCACTGCCCTCCAGAAACGTGTGTGGCTCTCCCCAGTGACGAGTGTCAGTGTGCCAGAAGCAGTCCACAGTTTGCAAGTACTTTTTCTCCAGTTGCTCACTGACTTTGGTAATCTATTTTCTTATTAATTTTAATTTTATTTTATGGGGCTCAAAAATGAAAACACACAAAACCAAACACCAAAACACAAAAACATGCTGAGTGAAAGAAGCCAGTCCCAAGAGATTACATATTGTATGATTCCATTTAAAAGAAACGTCCAGAATAGGCAAACCCATAGAGAAAGAAAGTAGATGAGTGGTTGCCTGGAGCTGGGGCTTGGGGGAGATGCGGAGCGAATGCTGAAGGGTCTTGGGCTTTAGAGATAGTGAAAATATTCTAAAATCGATTGTGGTGTAGGTTGCGCAGTCTTGCAAATATACTAAAACCCACTGAACTGTACACTTTAAAGAAGTAATTGTGGGGACGCCTGGGTGGCATAGTCGTTAAGCGTCTGCCTTCAGCTCAGGTCATGATCCCAGGGTTCTGGGATCGAGCCCCACATCGGGCTCCCTGCTCTGCGGGAAGCCTGCTTCTCCCTCTGCCCACTCCCCCTGCTTGTGTTCCCCCTCTGGCTGTCTTTCTCTCTGTCAAATAAATTTAAAAATCTTAAAAAAAAACAAAAAAAAAAGTTTAAAAAAAAAAAGAAGTAATGGTGTAGTATGTGAATTATATCCCAACAGAGGTGTCGGGAAAAGTGGCAGCCCATAACCTAGAACCCGGTGAAATGTCCCCTCCTGGGCTAGCGGTCAGCGTAGCCCTGCCCGGCCCTCACTGGTTTCTCATGCTTCTTTCCAGTGTTTTCTTTATGTAGATACAACCAAACACAGATCCGTATTATTTCCCCCATCTTTTTATTTTTTTTAAACTGGAAAGAGCATAGAATACATACTGTTTTGTACTTTGCTTTTTCACTTCCTGTATCTTTGAGATCTTTCCACTTCTGCACAGAGAGAGCTTCCTCATTCTCTTTCCGTTGTATTCCATGTTATTTTTTTTTTTTTAAAGATTTTTTATTTATTTATTTGAGAGAGAGAGAATGAGAGAGAGAGAGCAGGAGAGGGGGGAGGGTCAGAGGGAGAAGCAGACTCCCTGCCGAGCAGGGAGCCCGATGCGGGACTCGATCCCGGGACTCCAGGATCATGACCTGAGCCGAAGGCAGTCGCTTAACCGACTGAGCCACCCAGGCGCCCGTATTCCATGTTATTGATGGGCCATTCTTTATTTAACCAAGCCCCAGAATGATGGACATCTGGGCCGTGTCCAGGTTTTGCCGTTGCAAACAGCCTCATCCAGGCCCTTTTTGCACTCACTGGGGTGTGAGCGCACCCCCGAAGCGGGAGCCGAATTTCTCAGTTCACACCCGGGCCTCTTGAGGCGCGGTGCCCACTGCCCCGCGGCCCTGCCCCCCCCCCCCCAGCACAGGCATCTTACCGCGGGACTCCTGCCAGTCATAGGTGGGAGTGCTCTTTGAGGACCGTCTGCGTTTCTCTCACAAGGAGGTTGAGCATCTTTTCATATGAGTACGCCATTTTTATATTAATGATTTCTTTCTCTTGAAGCATCTATTCAGATCCTTTACCCTGTTTCCCTTGAGCCTTTGGTCTTTTTCCTACTGATGCGTAGGAGCTCGTTAACATATTAGTGCTACCGGCCACTTGCTGCTGATAAGTCACGGGTATATTTCTTAGGACTTCGTTGCTGGTGTTTTTGCCGTGGATTCCCTTTTTGGATGGGATGGAGCCATTTTCTTTCCTTTTTTTTCTTTTTTTAATGGCCTTTCGATTTTAAATCAGGGATAAAAAGCCTTGCCTACCCCAAAGTTGTAAGGCAATTCTCTCTTTTCTTCTCAGATCTCATTGTTGTCTTTTTATTAAGTGTTGAGTAGGTAACAAGAGAAGACATACAGCAAATATGCATGCTCTTAGGCACCGTCCCCCCCTTCCCCTGAGAGAGGATGTGCCTGTCACCTTGTAGGGTCCTGCCACCCCATCGTGCCCCCTCCTCTGCTTTCCCCTCACAGAGGGCACCACCATCTGACAGTTGAAATTGTTCCCTCGTGTTAAAGAGTTTTATTACGTTTGTATCCCTAGACCTAACCCTGTTCAGCATTGCGTGAAGCAATTTCCAAAGCATTTTCATCACCCCAAAAGAAAACCCCGTACCCATTAAGTAGGCACACCTTCTTTCCCCCTCCCCACCCCTGGCAACCACCAGTCTGTTCCCGGATTCTGCAGATTTAACCTATTCTGGACATTTCCTGTAATGGAATCTCGCAGCATCTGTGCCTTGGTGTCTGGCTTGTTCACCTAGCACATTTGTAAGGTTCATCGATGTTGTAGCATGTGTCGGTCCTCCCTTTCTGTGGCTGAATAACATCCCGCTGCATGGAGAGATGCGTTCAGTTTGTCCACACAGCCCGTTGCTGGGCACTGGCTTGTCTTCACCTTGGGTTCTCGTGAACGGGGCAGCTCCTTGCTGTCTCGTACTGAACGTTAAGATGCTGGGAGCCGAGACGCCTGGGTGGCTCAGTCGGTTAAGCCTCTGCCTTCGGCTTGGGTCATGATCCCGGGGTCCTGGGATCAAGTCCTACGTCAGGCTCCTTGTTCAGCGGGAGCCCGCTTCTCCCTCTGCCTGATGCTCCCCCTGCTTGTGCGTGCACTCTCTCTGACAAATAAATAAAATCTTTAAAAAAAAAAAAAAAAAAAAGATGCTGGGAGCCGCCTGGAGCCGGTATCTGTTGCTTTGCCCTGCCCTGTGGCCTCCCTCTCTCCGACTGCATCGCAACTTAGCCGTTCTTCTGATGTTGGGCATTCGGGTGGTTGGGAGTTGTGAACATTCTTGTCCTCCTGGAGCTCACATGTTTCTGAAGGGCATATACTCGGGAGTGGACTTGCTTGGGAAAGGGTTATGTGTGTGTTCAACTCTACTGGGTAAATGCCAACCTGGTTTTTTTTTTTTTTAAAGATTTATTTATTTATTTGAGAGAGCGAGAATGAGAGAGAGTACATGAGAGGGGGGAGGGTCAGAGGGAGAAGCAGGCTCCTCGCTGAGCAGGGAGCCCGATGCGGGACTCGATCCCGGGACTCCAGGATCATGACCTGAGCCGAAGGCAGTTGCTTAACCAACTGAGCCACCCAGGCGCCCGCCAACCTGGTTTTCAAAGTGGCTGTGCTGGGGCGCTTGGCTGGCTCAGTCCATGGAGCGTGTGGCTCTTGATCTCAGGGTCGTGGGCTCGAGCCCCACATTCAGTGTAGAGATTACTTAACAACAACAAAAAAGGCAAAGCGGCTGTGCTAACTTATACTCCACCTTTTTCTTTTTATCACACAAACTTTGGCTTCACTTGGGATTTCTCCTGGTGTGTGGGGCGTGAACTATGGTGTCTTTCCTCAGATGGCTAACTAGTGGTTCCAAGGGCGCTTACGGCAGAGCCTCGTCTTTTCCCCTGACTTGAGACACAGGCTTTCTCCCATCCTACATTCTCTGGCGCTGGTGCCCTCCTCTGGATCTCGTGCTCTGTGTGTGTGCTAAGGCTCAACTGTTTCAGTTTATCGCCTGGCCTCTCTCAGTCTGGCCCCCGGCCTCTAGCTCAGCCCACTCAGTATTAGAGCTGGGGGAACTGAGGCAAGGCACAGTTTAGATTTGGGTCTTTCTTAGGACTTCTTGACGAGATCGGGCGCGTTCAGGGTGGGATGGCCGCAGACTCTCGGGACTTCTTGAGACAGAGCCTGGCCCCGCCCGCCTCTCTCCTCCTCAGCCTGACATCCCTCTGACCTCACTCCTCTCCAGCTCAGTGGCTCCCACTCCCAGGATAAAATTCCTCTTACGTCATCTGTGAGCTCCCTGCAGTCCCTCTCGTCTCCCTTCACGTCTGGCCTTCTCTGCTGCACCAGCCCGTGGCTCTCTGAGATGTCTGCAGTTCTTTCCTCCCGGCCTTCCCCTCCCACATGCCGCTCAACCCCCTCCCCTCCTGCCCAAGCTGGGCCGGGTGTCCACTCTGTGCCCGCAGTCCCTCCGCTTCCCTTGGATGCAGTGCTGGGCCCTTTGCCACCTTTCTGGCCTCCCCCAAGGGGCGCTGAGCTGCTCAGGGTCAGACAACCAAGTTGGCCCTGACCTGAGGCCACCTGCCTGGCCGAGTGTGACCCGGGTCCCTTGTGCCCCTCCTCCGCCCCTGGCAGGTGCCAACATTGCCTCTGGTGAAGAAGTTGCCATCAAACTCGAGTGTGTGAAAACGAAGCACCCGCAGCTGCACATCGAGAGCAAGTTCTACAAGATGATGCAGGGAGGAGGTGAGGGCTGGGTGGGGCCTGGGGGCGGAGCCTGAGGAGCTCGGGGCGGGGTGTGCATGCTAGTGTGCATGTGTGGGCGAGGGTCCACTCTGACACCCTCATCTCTGGCCCTCAGTGGGAATCCCATCCATCAAGTGGTGCGGAGCCGAGGGGGACTACAATGTGATGGTCATGGAGCTGCTGGGGCCCAGCCTCGAGGACCTCTTCAACTTCTGCTCCCGCAAGTTCAGCCTCAAGACGGTGCTGCTCCTGGCCGACCAGATGGTGAGTCGCCACCTACCCTCCCCAGCCAGGGACTGTGGGCCCTGCTGGGCTTGCGGCTTCCCTTCCAACCTCTGTTTCCCCACCGGGCACAGGGTACCAGCCCTGCCTCCTGCCTCTGGAGGATGCCACAGCAGGAGGCAGTGACAGGGACATGGACCGGGACCAGGGGACCTTGACCATTGGCTGTAGAATGGGGGAGGGGGGTTAAATGCAGATCTCCAGGCCTCCTGGGTTGGGCTCCCGGGGTAGGACCTGGGACTCTACCCTGGGGTGATTCTAAAGCTAGTGATCACACAGACCTGGGGCACACCCCAGCGTGCTGACTCTAGGTGATCGCTAAGCCTCTCTGACCATCAGTTGTCTCAGATCAGAGTGTCCCCTTTGCTGGGCTGTGGTGGGGTCAAGTGGGACACCATGCAGTGCCTGGACCAGAACAGATGATAAGCAACCTTTAGATCCTAAAGCCCTTTATAAACTCAGGGCAGGAAACCTTTTTTAAAAATAGAAAAGCATAGGATTTTGGACCCGGAATGATACACGGAGCTCCTGTTAGGCAGGGTCTGGGTCTACGGCTGTTACTAGAACAGCCTTCGAAATGCCTCTCTAATTCCGGCCCCCCAAGTCCGATGAGGGTGTAGAGCCAGGCAGCAGAGGCTTCCCTCGGGCCCAGATGCCTTTCCGGGCTTCATCTCTAGATCTTGCCATTAGCTTTCCTACCTTGCTCTCTCTCCCTGTCTCACAGCAACCTCGGTGAACTCCTCTTTCAGAATTCCCGTCTGTGTCACTTCCTCCAGGAAGCCTTCTCTGACCTACCCCTTGAGATCATCTCACATAGTTGCAGAGACAGATCTTTCTGCCCTACCCAGGGCAGGGACCGCGGATGTGTGTTTTCCGTCCCTACCACCCCAGCCCTCAGGCCCCAGTGCAGGGCCTGGCCCTGAGTGCTTGGTGAAAGCCCTTCCCTGGACCGCTTGCTGAATGACTTGCTGTCTTCCCCCCCTCCCCCCCCCCACCAGATCAGCCGTATCGAGTACATCCACTCCAAGAACTTCATACACCGGGACGTCAAACCTGACAACTTCCTCATGGGGCTGGGGAAGAAGGGCAACCTGGTGTACATCATCGACTTCGGCCTGGCCAAGAAATACCGGGATGCCCGCACGCACCAGCACATCCCCTACCGGGAAAACAAGAACTTGACTGGCACTGCCCGCTACGCCTCCATCAACACCCACCTGGGCATCGGTGAGTGTGAGGCCCGGGAGCCCCGTGCAGCCGTGGGCTTGCGGGCCAGGGCCCTGGCTTTCTGCAGCTGGATGTTTTCCCCGCGTTGGGGCCACAAAGTCAGGCCTTCCCCTCCAGGAGGAGAGCTGTGACGTAGCAGCACCTTAACGTGCCTGACGTCATCCCCACAGCGGCCTGGTGGAGTGGGGGGCGCCGGGCTCCCAGCTGCAACACCGTTGCTTCAGGTCGTGCGGCTTAGCAGGTACCAGAGTCGGATTTGACCCTGGCCCTGTCTGAGGCCACACTTGTGCCCTGTCCCCAGAGTGGGCTGGCAAGGGGGCACCAGCGTGCCTGCTGTAAAGCTGTTGAGGGAGAAGGTTCCTGGGCTGGAGGAGCTAGGCCCAGATTGAGTAGGAAAAGCTCGGCCCCAGGCCTTTTCCTGTAGAAGGGTTACCCTGAGCCGTGGGTGTTTGTGTTGGAGCTGCAGCTAGCCGGCGTGCGGGGCGGCAGGGTGAGGGGGTGGGGGGCGTGTCCTGGAGGAGGGGGGCCTCTGTTGGCCAGGAGCCCCGGTGGACCCTGCCCCTCACCCTGTCCTCGACTCCGTGCAGAGCAAAGCCGCCGAGACGACCTGGAGAGCCTGGGCTACGTGCTCATGTACTTCAACCTGGGCTCCCTGCCCTGGCAGGGCCTCAAAGCGGCCACCAAGCGCCAGAAGTACGAGCGCATCAGTGAGAAGAAGATGTCGACACCCATCGAGGTCCTCTGCAAAGGCTACCCCTGTGAGTAGCCCCGCGGGGGAGGCGGCCCCTCTGAGCGGAACACAAGGCCACACAGCCTTAGTCCCGGGCTGTCACTGCTTCGTCCCGCGAGGGCGGCATATTAGGAAAAGCTCGTTCTTCCTCGCCCTGTGAGCCTCTGAAGCTTCTCCTCACCGCACGTGTGGGGCGTTGCCCCCCACCAGGCAGTTCTCTGTGACACCTGTTGGGTGTCCTCTAGCTTGACTCCATTTTGATACCATCTGCCTGGAGACGGCGGGAGATCCCACTGGTCCGGGGCCCGATCCCACAAGACTGCCCCCGTCCCTGCCTCCGACGCCGGTCACGAGTCCGGCTTGCCGCCCGGGCTCTGACCGGCCGTCTGTGAGTCTGAGGTTCCCGCGCCCCGCTCCTCAGCTGGGATGAATTCGCTAG
Organism: Leptonychotes weddellii; assembly: GCF_054177405.1. Taxonomy (NCBI): domain Eukaryota; kingdom Metazoa; phylum Chordata; class Mammalia; order Carnivora; family Phocidae; genus Leptonychotes; species Leptonychotes weddellii. The sequence continues at coordinate 150,918,343 of NC_138373.1, read as the reverse complement.
AGCAGCTCACAGGATTCAGGGAAACTGATTTTGCGTACCCCTTTACTAAAGGCTACGATAAAGGATGTGGATGAATAGCCAGACGAAGAGATACATAGCGTGAGGTCTGGGAAGGAAGGGCCTGAGCACAGGGGCTTCTGTCCCTATGGAGCTGGGGTGTGTCACCCTCCTCTATGGGGAGTTCACCAATCTGGAAGCTCTCCAAACCCCGTACTGTTGGGATTTTTATGGAGGCTTCTTTGTGTAGACATAAGTGAGTACTAACTCTATTTCCAGCCTCTCTCCCTCCTAGAGAGGTGTTTGGGGGTGGGGCGCTGAAAATTCTAAGCTGCTAAGCTTCTAAGCATGGCTTGGTCTTGATGGTGACCAGCCCCCACCCATCCAGGGGCCATTAGGAGTCACCACATCGGAACAAAAGATGCTCCTAGCGCTCTTAGCATTTAGGAATTTACAGGGGTTTTAGGAATGGCAGAGGCCAGTATACATTTGCTGTTAGCTCACAAGGGCTCTCCCCGCCCCCGCTTTCCGGAGGAGGAGATGCCTTCTGTGTCTTCCGTCTTCTGTGTTTGGTCACGTTGGGTCACAGTTAGCCTTCTGTGGCTTTGGTCCTGTTGGGAGTTCCCACTGGGCCCTTGACTGTCCTTTGGAACTTACGGCAGCTCTTGATCTGCCGTCTGCATGCCTGGTCCCCAGAGTGATTGGCAAGAGCAGGTAGAGCGGTGGCCTGAGGCCCTGCGGTGCTCCTTACTGTGAGGGGGCGCTTGTTCCTAATTCCCAGCTCTCGGGTCTAGTCGAGTCTTCAAGGGCCTATTCACTGGCTCGCGAGGGTTTTAGCGCTGTGAGGAGGACCGTCGCTCTGCTCTGCCGTCCTCTCGTCCCCTCCTCGATTGAAAGCGTTTGGAGGGACAGCGGGTGGGCAGGACAACCCGGGCTGCGGGGGTGGGGCCCGGGGAGCCTGGGCCTCACGGCAGCCTTTTCTGTGACCCCCGCCAGCCGAGTTCTCCACATACCTCAACTTCTGCCGCTCCCTGCGGTTCGATGACAAGCCTGACTACTCATACCTGCGTCAGCTCTTCCGTAACCTCTTCCACCGGCAGGGCTTCTCCTACGACTACGTCTTCGACTGGAACATGCTCAAATTCGTGAGTCACCTGGAGGCCAAGGCGGGCTTGGGGGACTGGACGGGGAAGGCCCCGACTCTTAAGGCCAAAGTGACCCTGTGGCGGGCGGGGCTCCCGAAAAGTGGAGGCTATGAGCTGGACAGTGCCAGCGACCTCGCTGGGCTCCCGGAGTCCCCGCGGCCCCCCCACTCCAGCCTCATCTGTGCTGACCGCGCGTGCCGCTCTGGGCAGTGGGGCAGGGGGGCACCACCTCCCGCCAGGCCCAAGAGGACCTGGCCGGGCCTTGAGTCCCTCCTAGGTGCCCTCGGTGGCGCGTGGATGGCGCTGGCGGGCCCCCCGGCCGTCCTGATCGTCGCCTACACCACCCTGCTCTTGTTGTTCTGCACGTCCCAGGCGGCTGCCTTCACCGTGGCCCCTCTGGCCAGCCTGGACCCATTCATTGTGGTTTCTTTCTTCCTGGTCATGGGACCCTGGGTCTTGCTAGGCGGTTGTTCTGTCTCCCTCTTTTAAGGGTCTTGGGGGGGTGGGGTGGGGAGAAGCGTTCGTCAGCGGTGCCCGGAGCTCCGGAATCTGTGAAATCGTGTGTCTTGTTTCACGTCTCTTCTGGAAAAGGGGGCTTCCTCGGGCCAGGCTCAGCCCCGTGACAACGAAGCTATCACGCTGCCCTGCCCCCGCCCCTGTCCCTGTGCCGGGCCCACGTACTCACCCTCATACTGGTAAGGACCCTCCGAGGCCCGGCCTTTCCAAGATTTACCACTTGGCTGGGCGAGCACAAGAGGCTGAGCCTCTGCTGTGCTCTCTGTCCCTTCCAGGTGCCCGGCGCCCCTGGGCACCCAGGGCCCTCCAGATAGGCCCCTGGAGGAGGTGGAGGAGCTGCCCCCCCAAAACTACTGGCCTGTGGTCTGGACTCCGGGGCCCCAGTTCTGACGTCACCAGGTGTGTCTGAGCCCATCGGGGCCAGGCCTGAGGAGGTGTCCCTTGGCCTGGTGGGGTGCAGTGGAGAGGGAGTGGTGAAGGCCCTGCCGTGAGATTCTTGGGGATGAATCAGCTGCCTGATGAACCGAGCCTGAAGGAGGGACGATGTTCGCTGCCCTGGAGGGCCTGGTGGGAACGGGCACCGGGAGCGGCTTCAGCAAGACCCCGACGGTGGCCTCTGTATTGAACTTGAACTCATTAAACGCCCCTCACCTGTACCGCGCTTCATGCTGGTGTGCCTCTCCTTTCGTGGCGGACGTCAGATGCCCAGGACCCGAGGGCTTATTCTCCTGGACGTGGGGGTCAGCGCTGGGTACCGTTCCCTAAGGAGTTCGACAGAGGTCGGGCGGAGAGCCGCGGTCCCACGGGCCAGGGGACTCGAGGGGTGGGGGTGGGCGATGGGCAGTGGGGCACCTTGCACCCCAGACCTTCCAGGTGGGAGTGTGGCCGAGGGCCAAGGGCCAGATCTTCTCGCCAAAGGGCATTCGTTGCTCAGGGCATCTGGACACCGGGCACTCACTCATTCGTGTAGAAAGTCATCCCTGGGTCGGCTTCAGGGATGGGCCTGGCCCTTCCGCTCAGTGTAGCTCCAAGAATGGGTTTTCTGTTGTCAAGGCTTGCACCATGCAATATGGTAGCAGCCACTGCCTACGTGTGGCTAATTTTTAATTAATTAAAATTAATCAGAGCTGAAAATGTAGCTCCTCAGTCACATTTGCTACGTTTCAAGTTGTCAGGAGCCACATGTGGCTGGTCAGTGGCTTTCCTGTCCAACGAGGCAGACGTGAACATTTCCATCATCACAGAAAGTTCTGTGGGACAGTGCTCCTCTAGATGGCTCCTTACAGAACCTCTCGTGGAACCATCCAGCTGACAAGATCTCATCTCAAGCCAGGCCACGAGCACCCTCCCTGCCCATTGCTGGCACCCTGACCCCTTCCTGGGGTCCCCTTTGAGGCAGGCTCTAGAGTCAGAAGCTGAGCAGAGGTACCCACAGCCTTATTCTGCACCGATCTCTGACCTGAGGGCCTGGACTGGATCACTGGGCGCCTTTGACCCCATCACCACCACGGTGAACTCCACCATCTCCACCTGCCTGTTGGCGGAAGCATCTGCAGACATGCAATGGGGACCTTCCGTGTCTTCACCCCAAGGCCAGGCCTCTGGTGCCATTACCAGCACTTATCTATGGACTGGACACCATGCTGGGCACCAAGGGCTACGGACTCCTGTGGGAAGGATCCCACCCCTGACTGAGAGCGTCTGTCCTTGAAGTGGCCACCCCGTGTAGCATCAGGGCCCCAGAATCCCTGGATCCCCGGAGCCTGGGACGTTGCCGTCAGCACACGGAGCCACTGTGTTCCGCGGTCCAACCAGCAGGCCAGGAGGAGACTCGGTATAGCCAAGGACAGGGGTCCGCACAACAGGGCTGGTTGCTTGTGTGACTTTGATGTTGACCTTTTGTGTTCTCTGTGGGCAAATAAAAGCCAAGAAACCTCCCTGGTGTGCAATTCTTGAGGCGTCACTGGTTGGATGGAAACGTGGAGAGTAGCTCCTCCTGCTCTGGGGTTGGCCTTGACCCGAGCCTGCTGGGGTCACCAGGGGCAGGGGCTCCAGCCCTCTGCGCACTCGCTCAGCCCAGGGCTGTACTCCTCTGAGCAGACCCCTTGGCTTCACCAGCCTCAGTTGGCCCAGGCCGGGGATGAGCTCGTCCCTGCCCGGCCCGCAGGTTTCCTGAGCGGAGCTGCAGCTCTTAACACAGGCCTGCTCTGCTTCTGGCTGAGATGCTCTCTGCCGTCCTATCACCGAGTGGGAGCCCGGGGCCGGGGGCGTGGACTGGGGGGAGGTGGTACTGGAGTCAGGACCTAGCGCCCTGGCGGTTCCAGGCCTGCCCAGACAGGCTTGTGGGTGGGAAGGCTGGGGATGTGCGTCCCTCCTAAGTCCTTTGGGGGTACAGAGTAGGATTGGGTGACAGAGGCCTGGATTCAGACCCTGGCCCTGCCCTGAGCTGTGTGACCCCACACAGGGTCATGAGGGCTCCTCGGGCCTCGATTCCTCACTAGGATTCAGGGATCATTCTGATCCCCACTCCCTATCTCCTGGAGTTGCTTAAAGGCAGGGGCCGCCCCCAGCCCTCATTCCCCAAGGACAGCAGGGCCTTCTTGGCCAGGTCCCTGGGAGAGAGACAGGGTTGCAGGAGTCTGCACCCCATGGCCCGTGAACAGGCCCCCCACTCAGCCTGCAGCTCTCTCCTCCACAGATGCGGCCCCCCTCATGCCAGCCCCCTGCCCTTCCCTGTGGACGACCCCGGGACCAACTAGGTAATGCGGCCAGGTGCCGCTCCCATGCCATGCTCCTCTCTCTGAGCCTTTCTCCTTTCCTCCTGCACTGGGGTGGCAGTGGCTGAAGGGCAGGCCCTGGGGGCTCACGGAACCCTTCCGCCCCAGCCTGCCTGTTGGACCTCTTTTTCCTCCACAGGGCATCTAGCCCATTCTTCCTCGAGCTCCCCCTGAGCTCCTGTCTTGTCCCAGGGCCGGCAGCATCTGTGTGAGTCCCCGGGCCTCCCCCACAGCACCTGCCAGAAGTCATTGCCCGGTCCAGGGACAGGGGAAGAACAGCCTTTGACAAATCCCCTGGCCGGTGCCCTGGTTCAAACGCTGGCCTTGCCTTTTAGCTAGCCTGTTCCTCTTTCTCTGGATCTCTGAACACCTGCCCTGCTTGTTTGGAAACTTTGAGGGGCTGAGGGCTTCGGAACACAGTAGGGGCCCAGGTTGGGAGGGCCAAGGAGTGCCCTTGGACATTCTGGGGCATTAGCCCTCCCAGCTCTGCCTCAGCCCCATGAGACCAGGGCAGAGTGACCTCGCCCTGCTCCTCAGACCCAGCTTCCTCCTTCCTCCGGGTGGTTGTGTGGCTTTGTTTCTCTGTACTGTGTGATTGGGGGTCATTTCCAGGCATCTCGGGCTTCCTGCCTTGTGGGGAGGAGGTTGGACCAGAGGGTTTCTGAGCTGCATCTTCCCCAGGTGCCCACCCGGCCTCTTTCCCCACGCTCTGCGCTGCGGGAATGCTGGCTCTCCGAGCACCATGACCTCACAGGCCTGACCAGGTCTCATCTCGTCCCCACAGGGCGCAGCCCGGAACCCCGAGGACGTGGACCGGGAGCGGCGAGAACACGAGCGCGAGGAGAGGATGGGACAGCTCCGGGGATCCGCAACCCGGGCCCTGCCCCCTGGCCCACCCACGGGGGCCACCGCCAACCGGCTCCGCAGTGCCGCCGAGCCTGTGGCTTCCACCCCAGCCTCCCGCATCCAGCAAGCTGGTGAGCGGGCACCTTGCGCAGTGGGCTGGGCCCGAGGGGGGGCCAGGGCAGCCGGGGACCCGGACACTGAGGGTGGCCTCCCCCGGCTTTTCACCCTCTAGGCAATACTTCTCCCAGAGCGATCTCACGAGTCGACAGAGAGAGGAAGGTGAGCATGAGGCTACACAGGGGTGCGCCTGCCAACGTCTCATCCTCCGACCTCACTGGGCGGCAAGAGGTCTCCCGGATTTCAGCCTCACAGGTGAGCTGCACTCACTCCAGCCCTCCCATGCCTCACCACTGTGCCCAGGGGCCATGGCCTGGAGGGAGTCCGGGCTGGCACTTCTCTTCTCGCCTCTCCGATAACCTTGGAGCGGCCCCTTTTGTTGAGCAGGGCCTTGGCTTCTTTTAATCTCCTGAGGTTGGCTTAGCCCCAGTGAGCGAAGTAGAAACTGAGGCTCAGGGAAGTCGCTTGCCCCAGCAGGTGGTGGTGCTGGGATCCTGCCTTCGGGACCGGGGCCCAGTCCGGGTGGGCAGCAGGGAGCTCCCGGAGGAGGGGCTCGTGGTCCGGGCCATCATGAAGTCCCCCTCGGGGCCCGGTCAGGTCAGCACAGGATGGAGGGATGGGCAGATTCTGCTGGTGGCCCCACTTGGGACCACATTTAGACTAGGAAAGTTGGGAAGGGGGAGTCTGTGGTTTGCCCAGGGAAGGTGTCTTGGCAGAGGCGGGCAGGAGACCTGCTTTGGTCCTTTCGCTTGTGGTGGGTGAGCCTCGGGACGGGCCACGAGCTGGGAGTCTGGGGGCCCTGACGTATGTGTGGCCCGGAGCAGCTACTTTGCCTCTCTGGGCAATGTTCTTGTCTACGAAGCAGCTGCCTTCTAGGGTCATTGAGGTCACACACACCCCCTTCCCTTGGCTGCAGGGGCGGTGGGGGTGGGCGCAGAGCTCCACGGTAGGGGGAGACTTGCTAGACTGCATCATTAGCAGCTTATCCCCTCTCTACCTTTGTGCCTCCTCCCAAAGACAAGCGTGCCATTTGACCATCTCGGGAAGTGAGGAAGAGCCACCATCGGACCAGTATTTGCTTAGGTGAGTCAACAGTGCTGCAGACGCAGCCCAGCCAGGTCTAGAAACACCCATGGCTCCGGGAGGAGAGGAGTGTGTGTTGTGGAGTGATAGGGAAATTCATTCCACCCCAAATCAGCAGCTCTTGAGAGAATTCACCTCAGAGCTACTTGACTCAGCCTAGCCCATACCAGCTAATTGCTGCTGGAAGAACCCTTCCTCTGCCCTCAGACCAGTCTTCCATCCTTAAAATAGTCTGCAGAGTTAGTTCTTAGCAGAGACAGTCCCGGGGCCCACACCCTGACCTCCCCCAGGCCTTTAGTCCTGCCTCAGCCCCTGGGCTGTTAGCACTTAGAATAGGGTCATGTACTTGGGAGTTTATCAGCTGTAAGAGAAGGCCCTGGTGGCCTTCAGAGTGGCCAGCGTGAATCTCGAAGGGACTTCCATGGCCACATGTGGGCCTGAGGTGCTGTACAGCAGGTCTCTCTTCTGGGGCCTGGCTTGGGGAAGCAGAGGTGGTAGATGTTCTCGGGGGGTCTGTGGGGCGGGGGCGGGGGGGGGAAAAAAATGTCTGAGCTCCCTGGGGAATAGGGAAATGTCTGAGCTCCCATGGCAGGGGCTTCACCGGCTTGGCCTCACACCAGGACATCCTGAGCGTGAGGTGCTTTGCAGAAATTCATTCCACACATAGAGCCGGGGTGTGAAACAGGGCTCGCCTTCACCAGCTGTCAGGTCCGGGAACCAGTCCTTCCGTGGCAGAGAGGGGTGGACGTATGGCTGCTCACCGGGAGGACAGAGGAGGGAGAGAGATTTTGTTCTTCCCATGAAAATGGAGCACCCACTATGTCCCTGGAGAGGGACCAGCTCAAAGCCTCGGGACAGGAGCGTGGGGACTGCAGGTGGTCTGGCGGATGGGTGGCCAGAGGCACACATGCACCTGATCTGTCTTCTCTCTCCCTTCTAGTGTCTTCACTGTATTTTCTTTTAAAAAACAACAACAACAAAAAGATGGGGAAAAAAACCACTCAAAAGAACAAAAAGAAAAAAACCCAGCATAAAACCGACGATGGATTTTCTTTTCTTTTTTTTCTTTTTCTTTGCTTTTCTTTTTTTTCTTCTTCTTCTTTTTTTTTTTTTTGCCAATGGCAAGAAGATAGGATGCCTTCAGCACAGAGGATTCTTGTCCCTACGCGTTTACCGCTGTCCACAATCTTCAGGCTGCCAAACGCTCGCCAGACGCCACGGCCCCGCCCCAGCCCACGCGGGCACCGGCCGGGAGGGGCTGTCCCTGTGTTGGAGACGCAGCTGGTCCTCAGGTGCCATCAAGAGGTGGCCTGAGGAGCCGGGGGAATGGTGTGGTTGGTCGGGGGCAGATCCCACTGGGGGCTCTTGAGCCTCAGGACCCCAGGAGACAGGCACAGCTCCTACTGCCCCGAGATGACTGTGGCCGAATTTCTGTGTTGGGCTTTTTCCAGTGTCCCCTGAACGTCTGGGTCTCTTCTTTGCCTCTCCAAGAAGACTTTGAGGAATGGGTGGCGAGGTGGGGGGGGCTGAGATTCCTTGTGTGCGTGTGTGTCTGTATGTGAAGCTCCCAGGACAGCAGGTGCCTCGCCCCGCCTGCCAGGCGGACTTTTTTGGGTTCTCATCCTCCTAACAAGGACACAGGGGTAGGCAGTGACTTCCATGGCCCTCGAGAAGAGCACAGAGGGTCCTTGCCACTACCAACCCCCGAGACTATCAGCAGCCCGTGGCAGCCCCATCCCCTTTCCCTGGTCTTAGGGCAGAATCCGTGGAGACTACTTCCAGAAAGCATCCGGCTCCTGGGTTATAAATTAATTCTCCAGTCCTGACACTCACCTTGGCACCCTACCCTCCCCGTGTTCTGCCTGTCTCTCTCTCTCTCTCTCTCTCTCTCTCTCGGAGGAGGAGCCTGGGGTCAGGGCTGGGCACTGGATTTATCCACCCCTCCTAGTTAACACCCAGTTTTACTTTATTTTTGTTTGTTTTCTCCGTGTGTGTATTTCCTAATTTATTTACCTCTTTTTCCCCTTTTTTTCTTTTTCTTTTTCTTTTTTTAATTAAAGAGCAAAGCTTTTTATTACTTTGTAATTTAAAAAACTGAAAAAAAAATACTGAAGAACTTTGGGGGGAATTTTGTACTTTTTTCCTGTGTAAATATTGGACTTTTTTGAGCTTTATTGTGGTTGTTAATTTGAAGTAATAAAGTAGCAAAGGATAAAGTGACATGGGTAGCCCTTGGTCCACCTCTTTGCTGGGGGGTGGTGGAGTTCTCCCCAGCAGCCCTGGGAGTGGGTCGGGGGGGGGGGTGACTCGGCCAGTGATTGGTGCCTCACTGGGGTTATTTTAAACCAGTATTTCAAAAAACTGCAGACACTCCAGCTGGGACCTCATTCAAGTGCAGATTCAGCCGCAGGAGGACTGGTGTCCATCCTCCCAAGGTCCAGGGGATGCCGCTCGCCCAGGACCACACTGCATAGGAAGGTTCCAAGCCCTCTTCACAGCAGGATCTTATACACACAAGAATTCTCAGTTCGGTCCTATTAATCTCCCTGCCTTCAGATGAGGAAACAGCGTACAAGTAAAGTGACTTGCCCAAGGTCATACAGCTAACTCTCTGGCAGCAGAACCAGGATTCAAACCCCACCACGGACCAGGGAGCCCTGTGAGTGAGGGTCCTGGAGTCGAGTTCCGGCTGTGCCACCAGGGACCATGGGTGCTTCCCTCTGCCTGGCCTTGATAAAGGAGCAGCCCTCAGCCTTGCCTGCCTTTGTCTCGCCAGCTTAAAGAAGAGTTTGTCTATCAGTTCACCTTTATCCAACACAGTTTACTTTTCAACTTCTCATTAACCCAAGAGCCCCTGTTTGCCACAATCAGCCCGCAAGACAAGAGCAAAGCCACCTGACTCATCAGTCAGCCTGGAGAGAGGGCCAGGGCTCTTGAGAGGTTCCCTGAGGGGCATTTTGAAATCCTGGGTGTAGCCCAAACCCCCAGAATGATGGTCCCTTCTGTGCTGGCATTCAAAGACCCTGCCACCCCATAGCCTGGCTCGGGCCTGGGGAAGGGTCTCCTGCCGGCCCTCCACCTAAGGTTTAGGCAAAACTGCGTCTTTATTCACAACCATCACAGATGGGGGTGGGTTGTTACTCAAAGCCAAGGAATACCAGGAGGCCCGAAGGTATAGGCAACACACGGGAGCCAAGCACAGGAAAGCCTGTCTGGGAGAGTTAGTGACCCTACCCCCCCACCCCCCCTCCGCACCCTCCCCTCAGCACCCTTTAGGCAACATACCTGACATCAAACAGTAAGTGGCATTACCAACGGCAGGCCCCCAAGGGAAAATACAAGGGGAGTGAATCTTTTTTGAAAATCTTTATATATAATAATCTTTCACAGCGAAGATCTTAGTACCTGGTAACACTAATGTGTTGTTTGCTGCATTAAAATTCCAATTTTAGGGGCACCTGGGTGGCTCAGTCATTGGGCGTCTGCCTTCGGCTCAGGTCATGGTCCCGGGGTCCTGGGATCGAGCCCCGCGGAAGCCTGCTTCTCCCTCTCCCGCTCCCCCTGCTTGTGTTCCTGCTCTCACTCTCTCTCTCTGTCAAATAAATAAATAAAATCTTTAAAAAAATAAAATTAAAAATTAAAAAAAATTCCAATTTTAGTATTACCACTAAATGTATACCTATGGAGTAAAGAGGTGTTTTTACAGTTTGGGGGGGGAGTTTTATTGTCCTTGGAATGTACCTCACTAAGGGTGTATTGTCAGAGGACAGTGCCCAGAAGTAACTTGAAATTATTCTTTTCTCTGTGTGGTTATTGTATTGATTTTAATAATGAGTTAGTGCTCTCCCCTCCCCGCCAGCCCCTTGTTTTCATTTTATTTTTTGGAGATGTTACATACATAAGAGTCAAGCTATATAAATAGTTATAATCAGAGATTCACTCCTGTTCCTGGCCCCTCCCCCGGCCCCTCCTACCCATGATCCTCGCTGGTTTCTGGTTCATTCTTCCTGTTTCTTATTTGGCGAGCTCATGTATATGGGAGTGGATGGTGGCTGACAGTCTCTGAGGAAGTGACATTTAGTGAGGCCAGAAGTGACCGGGATGTGTCAACCATGCAAACAGTTTATTTTTATTAAGTATGCCAAATAATCGCCCAGAAATTTTGCCCAGACTGGAGGGGGCAAACATGCCACTTGGTGAATCATTTTCATTCATGCAACAAACAAACAGTGACTGGGCTAGTGTGGGTGCCAGGGATGCCAGGTGCTGGGCCGAGGCAGAGTGGAGTGCAGGGGTGAGGGTAGGGGGGCCAGGGCTGGAGTCCAGAGGGCCAGCTTGGCTCCTCTGTGACCTTGGGTGTTGTCTGGGTCCTGGTTTTCTCCTCTGTAAAATGCGGGTGATAATACCTGCTTCAGAGGGTGGTGGGATTAAATAAGACCACAGAACAATGTATGTAAGGACTGAGGTCATTGAGGGCTCTCCATGCCACACCTTGATCCCAACCCTTCGCTCAGAACAATCCTATGAGGTTGGTATATAATGATGCCCGTTTTATAGATGAGGACATTGAGGCACAGAGAAACCTGCCTGGCTTCATGGCCAATGTCTTTAACCTTCACTATAGCCAGGCACTTCGTAAATGCTCAGTAACAGTAACTATACATTTCAAACATGAGGTGTGACCTTGGCTTCCAGGGGCTCACAGCCTAGGCAGGGGAAAGACACAGACTAGCAAATGGCTCATCCCAATCCAGAATCCAGTGTGAGATGTTCAGTGTGAACTAGAAACAACAGAGGGAGGGAATATGTCTGGTGTCATCGAGGATGGTGTCTGAAAGATATTTGACCTGAGCCTTGAAATGTGAGTAGCAGTTTGCGGGGGAACGAGGTGGGGGAAAGTCATCCCCAGCCAAGGAAACAGCATGTGCAAAGGTGCACAGGTATGAACTAGCTTGAACTAAGAGAATTCCAAGCACAAAGAGAGAGGGAGGGAGAAGATCCACAGCAGCTGACCCTGGAGGAGGCAGAGGTGATTCTGTAGAAGTGAGGATGCAGAAGGCTGTTCTTATCTGAAGCCGCTCATTCGCTTTTTGTTTTTGTTTTAAGATTTTATTTATTTGAGAAAGAGAGCACAAGGAGGGGGAGTGGCAGAGGGAGAGGGAGAAGTAGGCTCCCCGCTGAGCAGGGAGCCTGATGTGGGGCTAGATCCCAGGACTCTGAGATCATGACCTGAGCCGAAGGCAGAAACCTAACCGTCTGAGCCACCCAGGCACCCCAGCAGCTCATTCTTCTTGAGCCCTGGTTTTCTCATCTGTAAAATGGGAATCATCATGCTATACAGAAGCCGTAATTCCCCACTAGCTTGACCACTTCAGTGTCTACTCACCTGCCTGGCTTCCATCTGCCAACACCTGCAATGTGCCAAACGACTAATTAGGGGAGAAGGCCCAGTGGATGTGAACTTGAGGAATGTGAATCTGGCAACAGCAGGCAGGGAGACTGGAAGATGGAGAAAGGAGGCAGGGAGAAGGGTTAGGGAGTGGGGTGTCACAACCCAGGCAGGAGGCTTCCAGAAGGCAAAGATGTCTGAACCGTTTCAGAACACGGTCTGTTCTGAGCCCACTGAGAGAGAGAGAGGGGTCGTGGAGGCTCTGAGTTACCGGCCTGGGCGCCTGGGAGGCCAGCGGGGGAGGGGCAGGGCTGGGGCGGGGCATCAGGAAGGAGGGAGTGGTCCGCCGACTCAAAAGAGCAGTGGCAGGGGTGAGGCTGCCAAAAAAAAGAGGTTCTGGCTGACCACTGCACCCTAGTTCCTTTTTTAAAAAATTGGAATATAGGGGTGCCTGGGTGGCTCAGTCGTTAAGCGTCTGCCTCTGGCTCAGGTCATGATCCCAGGGTTCTGGGATCTGGCCCCACATCGGGATTCCTGCTTGTTGGGAAGCCTGCTTCTCCCTCTCCCACTCCCCCTGCTTCTGTTCCCTCTCTCGCTGTGTCTATCTCTGTCAAATAAATAAAATCTTTAAAAAAATAAAAATAAATAAAAATAAAAATAATAAAAAAT
>NC_138373.1:150848157-150905704 GCF_054177405.1 Leptonychotes weddellii | reverse complement strand
TGTGTAATCACCTGATGAAGAGGTAGGCAACTGGCGGTACTCCAGCAAGTTCCCTCAAGCCCCTTCCCAGTCCGTATTCCCCCACGCCCTTGCATACACAGGACACCACTCTTCTAGATTCTCTCAGCAGGTGACCTGACTCTGGGGGACAAGAGTCGGAGCAGGGGGCGGGAGGAGGCAGTGCCCACAGGAGCCTGACGGGAAGAGGAAGGCCTGGGCCTGGCGCCTACTTGGGTGGGCAGGTGGGAGCAAGTGGTTTTGAGGGTCGAAGAGGCGTGCAAGTATTGGAGGCCAAAGAACCCTTGAGGAGGGGGACCGGTGAGTGGCCGCAGCAGGTTGGGAGGAGTGGGGAGGGGAGGGGACACCGGGAGAACCTGGCCTGGGACAAAAGGAGGGGCAGGGCTTCCAGCGAACTCACTTCCCCCACAAAAAGCGCAAGCCCCTCGTGTCACTGCGCTGCTCCCTCCTGGGCGGTGGCATCCCGGCCCCATTCCTACTTGCAGTTAGCGGCCCCCCAACCCAGGGCCTCCCAGGGGGAGTGGATGGGGGGACCCCTGCAGCCTGCTCCAGTGGGGGCCACCCCAGCAGAGCTTCAGCGAAGGGAAAAGCCTTCTACTCCAACATCCTCTCTCCCTCTGCCGCTCCCCCATCCATGCTCTCTGGTTGAGAAACAGATATGGGCATAGTTGGAGCTCAGAATGCCGAGCCCCGCGTCACATCCTCCTTCCCAGAGCCTACCACATGAGCGCCCACAGAACCGCGACAGTCAGTCCGAAGGGTAAACACATCCCGAGCTCCGGCCTCACACGGCTGATCCCCGGCACGTAGGACTCTGGCTCAAGCCACACTTCTCGGGGCCCTGTTGGCCGGTGAGGGAGGAGGCATCTGGTGTGCAGGATCCACGTTGCCATGGTGACACCAGTCCCCTCCCCTCCTCCTCCCTGCCACCTCTTCTTTCACCCTAGCCGCTCACCAGCAGCATCTCTCTGTCCTCCCGACTGTGTGAGGCCGCGTCCCACGCCTGCTGAGGGTCAGGAAGTTGCCCAGCAGGGCTTGCCTTCACAGAGGCTGTGGGGCTGGGTGGGGGGAAGGGCAGCCCAGCCAGCTGCGGGGGTGAGCAGAGCGGAGGGCCCAGCCCTGGGGCTCCGGGAGGCTGCCCGGGGACCCCTGCAGGACCCTGGGAGAATAGCATTGCAGGTAATTACACCTCCTGAGGCTTTTCATCCCAGCATCTTCAAAGCACCTATGATTAAGGTGCGGCCCCTTTGAAGTTGTCCCATCCGGGGTTACCCAGTCACTGTAGCTCCGAGGCCGGCCCAGCCAGGCCTCTCGCTTCCTCCTCTCCTCCTTCTCATTAAAGCATCTCTGAGAAAACCCTGGACCCTGCTTCCCCAGCTCCCTGCCGGCCTCCCCACCCCTGCCCCCCACGAGCGGGGGACCTCCCCTTCCCCACGGCAGTGTTCCAGGAAAGCTGGCTGCAACCTGGGATTTTGTAGAGAATCTGAAACATGTTCCTAGGAACTCCAAGGAAATTGGCGGTAAATCCTTCTCTTTGGCCTCTTTTCATTTGCTTGTTTGTTCGTTTTGGCTAGATAAATTAGAAGTGGGACTTGGCCTCACCTACAGTAGAGGGAAAGGTGGATGTGTGCATGTGTGCGTGGGACTGAGAAACAGAAAAAGAAGCTTCTCTCCTGTGTCTCCAACTCAGGCTTTTTTCAAAGCAACCTGGAAATCATCCCCAGCCACATCCCTGATTTATACACATACCCCCCAGGTGGTGTCTCCAAGAAATGGCCTTGTTCTGCTGATGGCCATCCATCCCCCCCCCCAATGTCACCACCACTACAAGAGAGGCCACATGAAGTCAGAAGCATTTTCTCTTGCTGCCTGACTTTCCTAGTCCCTGTGGGGGCTGGTATGGGTCCTGGGTTCATGTCACAAACACCTCCTCGTCTGCCAAATGGCAGTCACTGCTGCTTGCTGAGATAATAAAGAGCTTAGTACATTGCCTGCACATAGTAAATGCTCAGTAAATAGTAGAAGTCGTCCTATAGGTGATGACAAGCACAGGATGCCAGCTCCTGTGTGTCAGGCTCTGGGGATGCAAAGATGCTTAAGACCTGGTCCTTTTTTGCCCTCCATTTATAGGAACAGCATTCTCCTGACTTCCAGAAATTTGCTATGCATTCTAAATCATACACACACGTACATGTGTACCCCCCAGAAATATACAGGCACATATATATTTGTGTAAATGAGACATCCAGTACTTAGATATGGCCCCCCCCCCCTTAATGACATGTCCAGGGGAACTGATGCTTTATCAGGGACCTGAAAGGAGGGGCGGAAGGGAAACGGGGTGGAGGTAGGCATGAGGAGCATGTTTCAGGTGATGTGAACGCCCTGACACCAGATGAAAGATGGCTGCCTAGAAATGGAATCGCTGATGGCAGTGTTTGAAGCAGGTTTGCTTAATCAAAATCAGCTCATCTGAGCCTGTTTATGTTTTCAGTTCCAAACAAGAATTTTAGAAATGGCCTTCTTACTGCTTGTATTTGAAAACAACACACACTGAGTGCTCATAATGTGCCAGGCCCTGTGCTAACAGCCTTACTTGTGTTACGTCATTTCATCCTCACATCAGCCCTGAAAGGAGGGTACGGTTATTAACCCCATTTTACAGATGAAGAAACTGAGGCTCGGAGAAGCTAAGTGATTTGCCCAAAGTCTCACAGCCTATCCGTGGCGGAGCTGAGAGATTTGAACCAAGTGGTTTGGCCACAGCACAGGCTAAAGGTCTCCAAAGAGCCACCCACTCCTGATGGCTCTGTCCTAGTTCCCTCCGTGTCTGCTGTTTAAGTCACACCTCAGCCCCTATCCTTTCTAGGTGACCCTGGGAGAGCCACTTCAGCGTTCTGAGCTGCTGAACACCTGAGGGTTTTTCCTCCCCAGCAGCTCTCCTGGTTCTTCTGGACATTCCATTTCCCTCAAGAGACTCATCCACCCTCCCCTCTCAAGACTTTTGGTTCAGAAGGGGCTGACTCCACCCCCTGGCTCCAGGGGAGGGCCATGATCTAGGCCTGGCCAATTGGAGCCCCGCATTTCCTGGCTACAATGATTGGCTCAGAGATGGGACTATGACCCAGATGGGCCAATCAGAGGCATTCCTGAGACAAAACTTTGAGAATTCTTGAGAAAGAGGTACTCTGCCATTGTCACTAGGGGGAAAGGCCACCTGAGAATGAGAATGCACAGGCGCGCGCTCACACACACACACACACACACACACACACACACACACACACACACACACACGACAGAGAGCCATAGCGTCGCAATGACCGTGTGTGAGGCCTCAAATCCAGCTCTGCTGTTCACTTCCTAATTGAGCCCATAAATTCACTTTCTTTGTTTAACTTGAATTGCGTTTCAATCTGTTTGCAACCAAAAGGGTCTAATTCAGGTAAAAAGTTAGCTAGGTCTTCAACAGTCACGTTCTGTAGACCGGAGCACAATCATCAGCCGTGTTCTCAGTACTGTGCTGACATTCTCATATATATTTCTCAGGACAATCCTGCCAAATGGGTTGTTCTTACTTTCCACCTACTTACGGATGGGGAAACTGAGACTCGGAGAGGTAAAGCCACATGCCTAAGGTACACTGCTATGAAGTAATGGAGCTAGGTCTGTGGTCTGCCTGCCACACCATGCTGTCTCTCCAGGGCTCCAGACCAGGTCTCCCACAGCATCTTTGGGGACAAGTAGGAGACACAGAGGCTGCAGGTAAATGGATCCGGAGTGCTCTGGGCTCTGGGCCACTCATCAGCTTGCACTGCTGAGGCCTTGGCTCTTCCTTCCGTACTCCCCTACCAAATGCTAGGAGTAGATTTTGGATGCAGAGATAACCCAGCCTGATCTCTACTATTGAGAGGTTCTCAGTCTGATGGGGGAGACAGATGCATTTAATTGAATTTATGATGCACGTGATAAGAAAACAGAAGGGAACAATAAATCATTTCTTTAAATAACCTTTTTTCTTATTTTGAAAGTATGACATGCTTTTTGCCAACAAATTTTGGAAAATACAGAGAAACAAGATGGTGGGGGAGGGGGAAGGTAACCAAACCAAGATATATAATCCTGCCACTCAGAAATGTTGTTGACACTGTCGACATTTTGTCATACTTCCTTCCAATCTTTCTTCTAACTTTTTTTTTTTTTTTTTTTACAGAGTTCAGACCGGGTTGTCATGCAAATTTATTACTTCCTTTTTACTCAATATTGTTCCTAATCGTTTCCCCATGTTATTAGAAATGTATAAAGAGGCTATTTGAATATCGACACAATAGGCTACTGTATGGATATAGCAGAACTTAACTATTCTTCGATGACTTTCAGACTATTTCCAACTTTTTGTTAAGGAGAAATTAATTAAAACAGCATGGGGAAAATGGGGGTGGTGGGGATCAAGAAGGAATCAAAAGATGGCCTCTAATTTGGTCTTTGAGGAAAGAGTAGCTGTTTGCTGGAGGGGGAGAAAGGCATTCTGCCTTCTGTAGCCACTGGGCAGGTGTAAAGGTGACTGATGGGCTGGAGAAGTGTTATAATTGTCCAGAGGTAAGGGGACCTGAATCAGGGCAGTGGCCCTAAGCAGGGAGGGAAGGGACTGATATGATCAACGTCTTTGAGCCTCGATGGGTGGGCAATTGCATGGAGCTGGGAGGGGACAAAGGGGTTACATGTTGATCTTCATTTTGGAAAGCCTGGGGGAAAGGATGAGGAAAGGCAGGGAGCAAACAACCAGGGCTCCCAGTGCCCCCTGCTGACCTGTCATGTCACTCAGGCCAGGTAACTTTCTGTCTTTAAGCCCTTTTTGGCAATCCAAGCCTGAAAACACCCACCACTTGTCTCTGCCCCCCGCCAGCCAAGGGCCTCTGTAAATTGAGACCCAAGATAAGCGGGGGCCGAGAACCTGAATTTGGGTGTGGTTTGGCCTGAACACTCTGTGGATGTTGGATTGTGTCTGGTTTGTAAACTTTCTATGCTAAGCATAAGAAATAGTGAAGTTGGGACAAGGACTTTGCCCAGAGAACTGGGAAGTCATAAACAGATGGTCCTAATGCAACTGGCAGGCTTGTTCTGTGTGTTGGGATAGCCCTGAGGAACTTCTTACCTGAGACTGGGAAAGGAGTTTTCTACAGGACTCTTTCTAGAAGATATTCATTCATTCGACAAATGCTCTTTGAGTGTGTTCTCTGTGCCAGCCGCAGTGTTAAGTACTGGGATTACATCAAGAAACAAAAAGAATAAACATCTTTGTCCTCATAGGGCTTATGTTCTACTGACAGAAGACAGAAAAACAGGCAAACTATGTATTATGATAGAAATTAAGTGATATGGGGGAAAAATAGAGCATGGTAAGAGGGGACTCAGGAGCGCATGTGAGGGGCTTGGCAATTTTACTAAGGGTGGCCAGGGAAGGCCTCACTGAGTGAGAACATTTGAACAAATCCTTGAAGATGAGGGAGGGACCATTGGGATATCTGAAGGAACAGTGATCCTAGCAAATGGAACAGCCAGTGCAAAGGATTTGAGGCAGAGGGTGCTTGGCTTGTTCTCGGAACAGCAAGAGGTCAGTGTGGAGGAAAGAAGAGGTGGAGTGAGGTGAGACGTGCCTGCGTCCACAGAATGCCACCTCAAGCAAGGCTTTGTAGGGATTTGTGAGGACTTTGGCTTTTACCCAGAGTGAAATGGGGAAGTGATGGAGGTTTTTGAGCAAAAAAACTGCCATGTTCTGACTTAGGTTTTGGGTTTTTTTTTAAGATTTTATTTTTATTTATTTGTCAGAGAGAGAGAGAGAGCGTGAGCACAAGCAGGGGGAGTAGCAGGCAGAGGGAGAAGCAGGCTCCCAGCTGAGCAAGGAGCCCAATGCGGGACTGGATCCCATGACCTGAGCCGAAGGCAGACCCTTAACACACTGAGCTACCCAGGCGCCCCAGTAAATAAAATCTTCTTAAAAATTTAAAAATAAAAGAATCCCTCTGGTTCCTATACTGACACAGGAAATGGGTTAGGAGAATCACTGTGATAATCTTGGTCAGTTTGGGCTGTTATAACAGGTTACCATAGACTGGGTGGTTTATCAACAACAGAAATTTATTTCTCACAGTTCTGGAGGCTGTAAGTCTGAGATCAGGTTGTCTTCCAGCATGATTGAGATCTGTGAGAACCCTTTCCTAGGTTACAGACTGCCAACCTCTTCTATTCTCACATGGCAGAAAGGCTAGGGGGCTCTCTGGGATCCTTTTTGTAAGGCACTAATCCCATTCATGAGGGCTCCACCCTCATGACCTAATGACATCCCAAAGTCCCCACCTCCAATACCATCATATTGGACTAGGATTTCAGCATATGAATTTGGGAGGGTGGGTGCATTCAGTCTATAAGAAGGATATTGCAGTGATCCTTGGCAGAAACTGGATGAGGGTGTTAGCAGTGGAGATGGGGTGGGAAAGGTCAGAGTCTAGATATATTTTGCAGGTAGAGCCAGGGATTTCCTGCTCCAGTGGGGTAAGGGGGTGAGAGGAGGGATTCAGGGATGACTCCAGGAGTCCTGGCCTGGGCACTGGAAAGACAGTTGCCAACGCTGTTGGGGGAGGCTGTGAGGGTGCAGGTTTGTATGTGTTTGGGAGGCACACTGACTTTGAGTTGCCTACTGGACCTCAAGTATGAGGTGTTAAGTAGACAGTTAAGGGGAGGAGTCTGGGCAGGGGATATAAATAAATTTGGGGATCTCAAACACACCAATGCCAGAACTTGATTGGATTCTGTTTTTCAGTTAACCTGAGTAAGGTGTGGACCTGGCAAACAGCAATGGGGTAGGCAGCTTGAATGACATCAGAGAAATTTTGCTAGTTAGGCCGCCTAGAGACAGGCGGGCCAAGAATGAAGCGCCGCTAAGTGGAATGGGAAGAGAGTCTCTTTCTGTGCTCTGCAATTTCATCTCGCGTGATTGCATACAGCACTTCGGTACACATTAATTTCACAATTCCACACGCATCCTTCACTCGACAAATAGCCATTATACATTGTTCCATCTTCAAAACAGGCCCAATGGAGGAAATTAGGGTTAAGAAAAGCGAAGTGCCAGAGAGCCCGCGAGTGTCGGGGGCAGAGCTTGGAGCCCAGGACTCTGTCCGTGCACCCCCAGAAGCTCTGTGGTGGGTAGGGTTGGGGAGTCGAATTGAGGCGGGGGCGACGACGACTCTTGGCCGGTTTGTTTGCGAGCGGCAGGAGAACCGAGGTCGCCCTCGTCGCCCAGCGGCGGGCTGGGGGTTTCGGGCGCGGCCCCTTTAAGGCCGGGCGGGTGATCTCAGCCGCTCGCTTGCCGCCCCGCCCTCCCCGGAGGCGTGCTCAGTGCGCAGGCGCGCCGCGGCGGCACTCCGCTGGGCCCGGGACCCGCCGGCGGCGGCGAGACACCGGGGCTGCGGCGCCGCCAGCCCGCCAGCCCTGCCCGCAGAGTCCGGCCGCCGCGCGCCGTCCACACACGCCACCGCCGCAGCCGCCATGGGCTCCTGAGGTACCCGGCCCGGCCGGCCTCGAGCCGGAGGCCCTGAGGGGGGCGGCTGCGGGCTCCCGGGGGCGGGGGCTGCTCCGTTTTGGGGAGGCTGGCGCGGGGGGGTGCCCCACGGGTCGCGTTGGTCGCAGGTCCCCGGTGGGGGAAGGCATGGAGGTGGCCGGCCCGGCCGAGGAGGAAGGGGGCGTCCGCTTCCCAGCCCGTCCCGCCCTGCGCCCCCTCCCCGCCCTGCGGGGTCGGGGCCGCCCGTGGGTGTGCCTTGGCCCCCTCCTGGCCAACGTGGCAGGCCCTCGCCTGGAGTGTAATTGGACCTGCCTGTGGGGGTGGCCGGGGGAAAGGGAAGGCGGGTGGACAGGCCCTTTGCAAGTGGGATTGTGTGAGCCCGGTGGGTGTGCTGGCGCCTGGCACCGCCGAGTGGGGGAGGCATCCGTGCCCTGTGCGGGTGGCTGTGATCTGGGAGGATGGTTGGCCTGGCCAGGCCTTTGGGGGATGCATGCATGCACGGTGCAGACGCCTTGCATACAAGTCAGCTGCTTGCGGGGGCACCAAGGCTAACCTGGGGCTCCAAAAGATACTTGTTTGGAAAGGGACCACAGAGGGCGGCTTAGGGTGTGTGTATCCATCCGGTGGGTTGTACATTTCCTCTGTGGGCACACTGCTTAGGTCTGGTGCTAGTTGACTCCCAGCCATGGCAAGGCAGGGCCGGGGGGTGGGCCTGGGTATCTGTTCCCAATCCATATCCTTTCTGGGTCGTGCAAGGCCGGATATCATATACACACATATGCATGGGTGTGCCTGCACGCCCAGGGCACCATGGTGCAAAGCAAGTGTTTGCACGCCTGCTACCTGTGTGTGAGGTGAAGGCCATGTATTATTTATCTGACTGCTGGGTGCTTTATGTAAGGAAAGAAGCAGCAATCTGTGCCCTGGGGGCCTGTGTGCTGCAGAGTCAGCCCGGCAAACAAGCTCACCTGTGCCTGCGGAGGAGTCTCAGAGGTGTGACTTCCTTCGCAGGTTATGTCTGCAGCATCCCTTCCCATCCTTGTTCCTTTTCAGCAAGCTTGGTGGGCCCCCTCGGCTCTTCACCTCAGGACATCTCGTCAGAGGGTCCCAGTGCTGGGACCATGGGGTGGGCGGGCCCTAGCAGCCCAACCTGTGAGCCCATTTTGTCAGGCCTTGGACACACACTTGACGATGCCCCTGGCTTCCGGGAGCTCTCGGGTCGGTGGCGGGAATCAAACTTAGAAAGGAGTCATCGCAACGATGTGAAAAATATAAAACAATAGAGGGAGTGCAGTGTGGGCTCACTGCTGGAAGAGGGGGAACATGGCCAGCAGCAAAGACTCCAACATGGGGTGGGGGGGCGCGGCGGGGGGGGACAGCTGAGCTGAAGCTTGCAGGATGATGAGCATTTGTCTTTGGTGCTTAACCACACATGTTTTCCCAGGTAATTTTCTCAGTGGCTGTGTGAGTACAGAGCTGTTGTCATCCCTGTGTGCAATTGAGGAAACTGAGACCCAGGGGGAGTACATGACTCACTTGTCTGTGGCACATGGCAGGCCAGGATAGAGTCTTCCTCGAGCCAGGACCTCTCTTGCTGCCAGATCTTGCTGCCTTGTAACTGGCTGAACAATCCACATGCCAGGCACCATGCCAGGGGCACCAGTGTCTGAAGATGAATGGGACCTGGTGCCTGGCCTAGGGCCTCCCCGTCGACCGGGGAGGAGGGTGTAGATGGGTGTAGACAGTGACCATTCAGACATGAGGGCCCAATAGCCTGTGTGGGCGGAGAAGGCACTGCGAATTCCCACCTCCCCCACCCCTTGCCCCTCGACCATAGGCAAGCTGGGGTGCCTTTGTGCAGCCCTTGGGGTTCTGGATGTGTTGTAAGTTGCTCCCACATGGTGGTGGGTTAAGGAGCCCCTTCAAAGCTCTCCAAATGGGTGGGAAGGAGACCTTCAAGGCAGAATGTGTGTGAGTGATCTCCTTGTCCTACTTCACTCCTGTTGGCCGAGTTCTGTGGAGCTTGGGCTTCTGTCTGGAGGCTGTTTGCTCCCCCTCTGCCTTTGAGGTTTCGCTCCTGGTTTCTGGCGGGCCAGCCCACCTCTCTCCCCAAGAGGGGCTCAGCTCTATTTCCAGTCCCCGCTGTGCTCATTTCTCCCCGTAAATTCCCTGGAGTGGAAACAGCCTCAGTAAGACAGAGAATGCAGCCCTTTATTGTTTTGAAACCGAGTAACAGCGAATGCCCTTCTTGCTCCTTGGGGCATTTAGCCTGGGGAATTGGAGTGTGAGTTGTGGAAGGCCAGCAGCTGGGCCCTGGGAGAGCTCTGTGTGGGGCTACCACAGACCTTCACCGGGGGGCAGTATGCACTTGCTGAAGCCCTACTGTGTGCCAGGCTCCATGCTAGGCCTCAGGGGACCGGGTCCTCAGTGGTGGGTGGTGCCTCCCAAAAGGCTGTGGTTGGCTGTGTAACGACTATGCGCGCAAGACAGTGCTCTACTTGTGGTTGAAACAGAGGCCCTAAAGGGGTGCAGAGGACAATAGGAACAACAGCGTGTTTATTAAGCACTTACTGTGTGCCAGGCACAGTTCCGAGTGCTTTGATGAATGACTGTGTTTCATCCCCCCACCACCTGGTGAGGTGGGAATCGTTACCTTCTGCTTTGTAGAGAGTCAGCCTAGGGGTTCGAGCGGAGGTAGTTGGTGGAGCTGAGCTCTGAACCAGACAGTCTGACCTCAGAGCCCATGCTCTTCCCCCATTCACCCCGGGGGGTGCTGGAAGTCTTCCTAGAAGCGAAGTGCCCTGCGCCCGCACCTGGAAGGATGAGGAGCCCCTGGACGGGGTATGGAGGCCTGGGATACCTCACCTCCCGGACCTGGCTACAGTGGGCCCGGGCATGAGGATCTTTGAAGGCCTCGCTAAGGAGTTTGAACTTGACCCCGAAGTGGTCAACAGGGAGCCCCTGAAGGTTTCAAAACAGAATTGAGGTCCTCAGGCATGTGTCACACATCTTGTGCGGGATAGCATTACCATTTCTTCTTCCAGTATTCCTGCAGAGGACTCCGAGAACACCCAGCCCCCCTCTCTCCTTTTTGCAACTCAGGACGCTTTTCCCATGGGCATCCTCTTTAGGCCCTGCTGCCTTTCCCTTTTCTTCTTCCAGCAGCTTCTGGTTTTGACGACCCCGTGTGACCCAGGACGGCCTCTGGAGCCCACCACTGTCGTGGCATCTGCCCTCAAACTGGCTTCTGGGGCTGGCTGTCAAGTGGCTCCACTGAACAGGAACCCGCGTTCTTCCTGGCTCTCCCGGGTCCTGCGGGATCTCACCAACTTCTCATGCCGTAGATCTGGAATGAGTATGGGCTGCCTCTCCCTGGTGAGAGCTACGGTGGCTCTCAACATGTCCCCACGCTCAGCAGCCCATAAATACAAGCAGAGGGGAGTAGGGACGGAGCAGGAACTGGAGCCTGGGGATCTGGGTTTAACCACGGGTCCCACGTGTGAGTTCACTGGGGAGGTCCCTGCTCTCCCTGCCTGCTTTGCTGGGTGTCCAGGGGCCAGCATTCATGCAGCAGCTCTAGTCGCTGGGCCTTGGGGCTGCAAGACGAGGGGTCATTGCACGACACATCCACATCGGGTGTGGGAGCTCGGGCTGCAGGCCTGGAGAGGAGCAGTCGGACGATTCTGGAATCGGGTGCTTTGGGCGAGGAGGCTGAGAATTGAGGAGGAGATGAATGGTCACTGGCAGTGGGAGAAAGAAATGCCCCTCTGGGAGAGTGGAAGATGAGGGGCCGAGCAGCCCTGGTGGCCTGGAGAGAGAACTGGGAGATGTCTAAATCCTCGCTTTCTTTTTAGCCCTGTGGCCTTGGGCAAGTTGCTTACCAGGTTCTAATTTCCATTCTTTAAAAATGGGGAGATGACGCAATTTCCTACGTCTGTAAAATGGGAATAATAATAGCGCGGCCACCACGCGGCTGTGACCTCACGCCTGCATGGAGCTCAGCACAGCACTCGGCACACGCTCAGTGAACACTGGTTGTTACGGGACCACTACAGGCTGTTCAGTTTATTTAAGACAGAGGTATTGCTGGGGCACCCGGCTGGCTCCGTTGGTAGAGCATCTGCCTCTTGATCCCAGGGTCGTGCGTTCCAGCCCCACATTTGATGTAGAGCCTACTTAAGAAAAAACATTTCTGAAAAATAAGAAAAGACGTCTTGCGTGTGTGTGTGTCAGACACTCGCGGAGCTGAGTCCCGCTGGGGGCAGAGACCGCAGACACAGGAGCGATGACTGTTGTCGTGGGCACCCTGAGGGAGCATCAGGGCATTCCTGCCTGGGCAGGCACTTTTCTGAGGAGGTGACATTGAAGCTGTTACCGTGCGGAAGGAGAGGAAGCAGGTTCCAGGCAGAGGGAAGAGGAGATGCAAAGCCAAGGTCTGAGTTCTTGTCTATAACATTATTTGGCATCTGGTCTTAACCCAGTGGATTCTCAGTAAAGGTTAATCGAATGTGATCTTCTCAGCCTCAAAGAGGACACAGAAAGGGGAAGAAGTAAAGTGGGAGGGGGCTGTTGAGAGAATTGGATGGGCTCGCAGTTTGGGGTTTTCTCATGTTCCCTCCTCTTCGCCTCCACCTCCTGCTGAGTGGGATGCAGCGCAGGTGCCTGAGTGCAGTGCGGCTAAGCCACCAGGATTCTCTGCAGGGACTCGTCCCTGGACCCCGCTTTGCCTCCGGACCGGGCAGGGGAGGGCGGGGGCCGGGGGGAGCACCACAGCAGAGGGAGTCGAGGTGCTGGAATTAGGCTGCACACCCAGGCAGCCTTTGTTCACATTGCTGCTGCTGTCTTGTGCTGGGGCAGAACTTGGAAGGATGATGTGTGGCCTCTGGTTGGTCGTTTCGAGTCTTGGGTTACTGATGGCTCCCTGTCTGGCACGTGCCTTCCACAGAGTAGTGCTGAAATAGTTTTCGATGACACAAATGAACGGCTGGGTAGGTTAATGTCATTGCCACTCGGGGTAAAGCTGGAATTATTCTCGAGAAGTGACAGATATTAAGGCCAGGATTAATCAGAACAGGATTGTCGATTAGAGCCGAGCTTCCACCAGGAGCCGATGGGGCACATGGCACAGCCCGGGTCTGGGAGGTCTTGGGCCTGTGCTGAGAGGCAGGAAGCCCCGCAGTCACTCCTTTTCCTTCTCCGCTGGGACGGAAGCCAGAGGGGGAAGATCCCACCCAGAAAACCTTTGTGCCTGACCCGCATCACTTCCGGCTGTACTCTGTTTTAAAAAGTCACACACGAGTAATTGAGTATTTAATGGAAAGTTTGCAGGGTTGATCTGAATGTTTCAGCCTTTGAAAAACAATAGGCTTCTCTGCTTTTGAAAATAGGACTTGTTGATTGTAGTGAACTTGGAACACAGAAGGTTGGTGGGTAAGACTAAAATCACCCCCAGTTTCAAAACCAAGAAATAATCACTGTTGATGTGGGCGTATTTTCTTTCTAGGTATAATCCTGCATTATCTCATTGTTTACATAACACCAGCTCATAAGAATTTACCGGTGACATTATTAAGTTGGTCATAGATACGAAAGAGTCACAGAAGTTAAAAACCAGATCCCTTGGTGCTGTATTTCAAGTGTCTATGGGAAAGATGACTTTCCTGAGCTTTTTGCTCAATGGCATTATGGCTGTGAGCAGTAAGCAGAGAGCTGCATGAAAGTTGGAGAACCAGTGATGACCTTGGGCAAGTCGCTTGCCACTGGTGGGGCTACTTGTAACCCCTCTGCTCACCTCCTGGGTCCCGCAAGGCACAGGTGAGGTCCTTGGTTCTAAAGCCTTGAGCTCCCCAAGGGAAGGGCCTGGTTTAGATTCAGAGCAGGTCACATGAAGATGGGTGGAGAGGGGGTCTGTGTGTGTGTGTGTGGCTTCTTTTCCAACCTGAAATTTGTTTGGTGATCCTCCTGAAGACTCAGGTCTCCTCGCTGGGGACCTGTGATCTGTGAACTCTTGTGCCTGCGACCATGGGCAGTCCCAGGGTAGCTGTCCCTGCCACTCCCATCTCAACAGAGTGGGTGGGGCGAGACCTCTAGAAGTTGCTGCATCTGTCACCCTGCAGGGATTTTCACATCAGACAGCCTGCCCACTCTCGAGGGCATTGTGGAGTTGCCTACCTTTATTTTTCTCCTGCTGCAGCTGTGCACATCCTGCCCCCAGGGAGGCCCTGTCTTGCTGGCAGGTGGCCGAGAACCTCCCCTCTGCTGGGCAGTGCTGCTCCCCAAAGCCCTCGGGGTCACCATTTACGAAAGGCTCTGAGGGAAGAAGAGCTCACCCCAGGGCTGCCACTCTGGTGGCCACTGGCAGAGCGTCCTGGTCTTTGCCTGTAGCGCTTGTGTTTTTTATTCCGTCTAGAACACACGGAATCTGGGATTCCATTAATGATCATTTTGGGTGCCTACAAGGCACAACGATGGGTACTGGTGAAGGGATGTGTGTGAGGATATTAATATCACCTAAGATTCACACATTAATTAATACCAGTATTACTAATCCTCACCAGAATTTGTGTAGGGCTTTGCAGTTTGCAAATTACATTTCACGTAAACTGTTTCATTTAATCTTCCCAGTGGCCCTGGAGCCTTGGGATTATCCTGCCTATTTTGTTGCGGGATAGACTGAGGCTCAGAATGGTGAATTGGCCTGAGATCCTATGGAAGGAAGCTCGAAGGTTTGAATCCTGTGCCTTTGCTTCTCTGGGAGCCCCCCCCACCCCCCAAGTACAGCTATGCCCTCGGAGCCTGCAGTCCCACCTCCAGACGCCCAGCAGGTGAAATTGCTGCCTAGACTTGGGAGGTGTGTGTATAGAGGATCAGGTTGAAGCTGCCAGGGTGGGGTGGGGGCTAAGGGGCCAAGGCTCCCTCCAGGGAAAGGTGGGTTAAGCTGGGGGCTCTGATGGTCAGTGGAGGTTGGCAGGTGGAGCAGTGTGGGAAGGCTTTCCAAGCAGTGGGCCTACCTTGAGCACACACACAGGCAGACACACAGGTAGGTGAGGCCTAGTGAGCTCTCCCAGGGCGTCTGGGTTCCCTGCCTCACCTCCAGGAAGAGGAGGTACATCTCTCCATGAGTTTGTCTATGGACTTTTTTTTTTTTTAAAGGTTTTATTTATTTATTTGACAGAGAGAGACACAGTGAGAGAGGGAACACAAGCAGGGGGAGTGGGAGAGGGAGAAGCAAGCTTCCCACGGAGCAGGGAGCCCGATGCGGGGCTTGATCCCAGGACGCTGGAATCGTGACCTGAGCCGAAGGCAGACGCTTAACGACTGAGCCACCCAGGCGCCCCTTGTCTGTGGATTTTAAACAAATAGTACATGTGAGGATCTAGATCTACCAAAACAAAGAAAAGTTGATGCTCTGTGCTTTTTTTTTTTTAAGGATTTTATTTGTTTATTTTAGAGAGAGCGCAAGAGCCCAAGCGGGCAGAGGGAGAGGGAGAAGCAGACTCCGCACTGGGCAGGGAGCCCGACTTGGGGCTCGATCCCAGGACCCTGGTATTAAGACCTGAGCCGAAGGCAGATGCTTAACTGACTGAGCCACCCAGGCACCCCACACTGTGCTTTTGTTAGAAAAATTTTAATAGCAATAACCTCCGTGCATTTTTTTTTTTTTAAAGATTTTTATTTATTTATTTGAGAGAGAGAGAATGAGAGAGAGCACATGAGATGGGGGAGGGTCAGAGGGAGAAGCAGACTCCCTGCGGAGCAGGGAGCCCGATGCGGGACTCGATCCAGGGACTCCAGGATCATGACCTGAGCCGAAGGCAGTCGCTTAACCAACTGAGCCACCCAGGCACCCAGCAATAACCTCCGTGCATTTAAGTGTGATTTGATTTGTAGGATTTCCTGGCCCTCCAGTCCGTTGGAGTGAAGCATGGGCTGGAAACAGGAAGGTTGGTGAAGGTTCTTCCTCTCGAAAGCTGTCTTTGGTGTGCCAAGAGGCATCTCCTACTCTGTTGGGGGCAGAAGACCATTTCATTCCCAGTTCTTCGTCGTTGAGCTGGATTTGTGGAGGTGGGAGGAAGCCCTGCCCTGCCCGCTGTGTTTACCCAGCTGTCCTTGCAGGGAGAACACTGGGCATCCAGAGGCCACTGTCCTCCGCCGGCTGCCCACTTGAGTGAGGTGTAGGTGGCCGCTGCGGTCCGGCTCCCATGTTATGTAACAGGTCCACGGTAGACGAGGCAGTGAAGGTCGTAGAGTGTGAGCGTGTCATGTGTGGGTGTGGTGTCCCAGCAGCTGGTGCAGGGAAGACAGCAAGAGGTGCTTCTCACTCATTTGGGATGGCCAGGCCGGAAACACTTGATCCTCTGGGGCTCTCCACTCCCACCCCCTCCCACCAGGCCTGCCTCTGGTGCGTACTCTGTGGCCTGCTCCTCCCCTGGCCCCTGGCACCTATGCCCAGGGAGACCAATTATGGCTGAGTGTCGTGGTGACTCCGGTCACAGTCCATCCTTCCAGCTATCCTGGGACCAGGGCATCAGGGCCTGTCTGCTCTGGGAAGGGCTGAGGGACTGAGCAGGTCTGGCCTCTCACTCACAGATGAGGAAGTACAAGTGGACCTGGGCACTGGGTGAGTAGGGGCTGATGCAGGTCCAGAACCATCTCCTGACCCCATGCTCTGTCTGCTGAACAGGGCTTTGCTCTCCTGTTTCTTCATCTGGGCACTCTTAAAAAAGTACACATTGTCAGTATTTTTCCTAATAATTAGACTTATTTCTTGGACGAGGATTTTTTTTTTTAAGATTTTATTTGAGAGAGAGAGAGAGAGAACACAAGCAAGGGGGAGGGGCAGAGAGAGAGGGAAAGCAGACTCCCCACTGAGCAGGGAACCCGACGCGGGGCTCAATCCCAGGACCCCGGGATCGTGACCTGAGCCGAAGGCAGACGCTTAACCAACTGAGCCAGCCATCCAAGGTGCCCCTTGGATGGGGATTTAAATGTATTCTGTCTCTCTGGCAACATTTTCAAAATTAGAGCCACTTGTACACTTTCACCCAGCGGTTGGACTTCTAGGGATTCATCCTACAGATGTTTTAATATGTGTGCAAAATAATTTATTTGAGGGCGCCTGGGTGGCTCAGTCGGTTAAGCGACTGCCTTCGGCTCAGGTCATGATCCTGGAGTCCTGGGATCGAGTCCCGCATCGGGCTCCCTGCTCAGCGGGGGGTCTTGCTTTTCCCTCTGACCCTCCTCCCTCTCACGCTCTCTGTCTCTCATTCTCTCTCTCGCAAATAAATAAAATCTTAAAAAAAAAAAAATTTATTTGAAGGTTAGTCATTGCTGCCCTATTTGTACTAGCAAAAGATTGGAAAGATTCTCATGTCCATCTGCAGGGGTCCAGGAACAAATCATGCTCCGTGTGAACCATGGAATACCGGGCAGCTACGGAAGATAAGGTGGGAGTTCCGTGCCTGGATACGGAGCAGTCGCCAAGATGGATTGCTGTGAAGGCAGCAGGTGCAGGGGGGTGTCTCGTGTGCCTCTGTGTGTGTAAAGGGAAAGTGCATTTGCTTGCGTTGTGTACACAGGGTCTCGGGGGCCTGCAGGAAGTTGGTGGATGTGGTGCCTCTGGGATGGGGCTGGTGCTGGGAGGCTGTTCGCTAGAGACCCTTTGAACCGTTTGAGTGCCGAATCATGGGAATATATGATTTTTCAAAAAATAAATAAAATTAGGTAAACAACCGTAAGAATATATCCATATATCTCACCCAGGGCAAGAAGGCCCCTGCCACCATCTAATCAAAAATGCGTGCTTGGGGGGCTCCTGGCCGACTCAGTCCGTAGAGCTTGTGACTCTTGATCTCTGGACATAGAGTTTACTCAAAAAACAAACAAACAAAATGCATGCTTGGGTCTCACAGAGGGGACCAGGTGTGAAGGTTTGGATGTTTCTTGGTAAAAGGACCCCCAGCCCCAGCCCGGGAGAAAGTAGTTGCCCCCTTCTTCCTAAACACTGCTGTTGGCTGGCTTGTCATTTTAAATCCTTGCTCAGAGATGCACACTTCCTGACCTCTGAAACCAGCAGGGGTACCCCACTGACAGCAAAATAAAGTCGAACTCAGCCCTGGGTGTTCTAGGTCCTCTTTCCTGCGCCCTTTCTTTTTTTTTTTTTGCCTTAAGATTTTATTTTTTAAAGATTTATTTATTTATTTATTTATTTATTTGAGAGAGAGCGAGCACATGAGAGGGGGGAGGGTCAGAGGGAGAAGCAGACTCCCCGCCGAGCAGGGAGCCCGATGCGGGACTCCATCCAGGGACTCTAGGATCATGACCTGAGCCGAAGGCAGTCACTTAATCAATTGAGCCACCCAGGCGCCCAAGATTTTATTTTTTAAATAAAATACACTCAACATGGGGCTCGAACACGCAACCATGAGATCAAGAGTTGCACGCTCTTCTGACTGAGCCAGTCAGGTGCCCCTGGGCTCCTTGAGCCACACTCGACTAGTTGCTTTTTCTTCTGTGTGCCTTCTTGACTTCCCACCTCCCTGCCTGTACTCACGCAGGCCCCGCTCCCTGCTGGCCTTCCCCTGCGGAGCAGGCTCCTCTCCACGCATGGAATCCTGTCTGCCTTGCAAGGCCCACCTCAGTTTCTACCCCTGCAGGGCCCTCTGACCCCTGTGGCTTCTTTATCTGCCCCTCTCCACTGGCACGGAGCCTTTTGACAGTATGTCCTAGGTGTCTGATTCCCTGGCTGCGAGCTCCTTGAGGGCCAAGTCTGGGTGAGATTGGAGGCTGTTGGGGGCAGGCCTGGGTCACATCTGCAAACCCCAGTGCAGCGCTGGGTGGGCCCAGCCTCGGGGCCGGAATCACACCAGCCTCAGGCCTGAGTGCGCGGTGAGTTCTTTCCCTGCATCCTCACGAGAACCCATGAGGTGTGGCTGCTGGTGATTCCCCCTTTCAGAAGAGGAAATGGGGCCAACATCTTGTCCCAGTCACACAGCAAGAGGCTGGATTTGGACACTGGTCCTGCTACCTCCAAATCCTGCATTTAATCAGTTTTTTTCTGTCTCCTCCCCCCAAATCACGAGTGATACTGATACCCTGGGCTGACGCTCACTACCTGTCCCACTGGCCATGGGCAGCCTTGTAGTGTTTGAGTGTATTTTCTTCCCCACCAGACTGTAAGCTCTTAAGGGATCAGCGTCTTGTCTGAGAATACCCTTTGGACTTAGCATACAGAGGCTGCTCAAAGGTAAATATACTTTTAAAGTATACTTACTTTAGTTAGAGTATACTAGTACTACTAAAGTACGCTAGTCTTAGACCTACAGCCCAGGGGGTTTTTACATCCGTAAATACCCATATAAATCATGTCCAGATCAAGCTGCAGAACACGCCCAGGGCCCAGAAGGCTCCCTGCGGCCTCCTCCCAAGGTAACCATTACTTGCACCTCATTACTACTGACTAGTTTTGTGCCTGGTTTTGACCTTTACAGAAATGGAGTCCTATAGAACAAACTGTGAGATTTGTCCAGACTGTGACTAGCAGTACTGTGTTCTTTTTCCCTGCTGTGTAGGGGTCCACCATTTGAATGTATCCCCATTTATGTAATGAAAAATAATTCTGCCATGTACACAGGGCTGCCGTGCAGGTTCTCGTTCTTGTCTGTGGGACATGTGCACTCACTGGGTGTACGTAAGCCTAGGGAGGAATGCCGGCTCGCCGCACTCAGTACGTCTTTGTGTGAGTGAAATTCAGGTTGGGATTTTCTCACGCAGGCACCCCGGGCAGGAGCCACGTTCCTTGCTCAGGGGGCCGCAGGGGTTGGGGCAGGTTCAGGGGTCTCGCCTAGGCAGCCTGCTCCCACAGGGCAGTAGGACAGTTAAGGTTCAGGGTTCTGCATCTGAAGGACACCCATTTGTGCAGTGCTGAATGGGGTTTAGGTGGCGGGAAAGGGGGAAACAGAAACCGACGAAAGAGGCAGGGCGTTGGCCCATCTGTTCGCAGTTTGGGAGAAAACTAGGGTGATCAAGATTTGGCCTGGTATGTATTAAAAAACAAAACAAAACTTAATTACAAGGCTGAATTAAGTCAGCCCTTGCCGAAGAATTTTGGATGACTTTGGTGTTCCCTTATATTTCGCCCCAACCCCCCCAAGCAAAGGAGGGCTACACGATTGGAGGATTTTTTCTTTCGTGGTTGGGAGGTTCATGGGAACTTGGCCCCGGGAGAAGGGGGAGAGATGAGGAGCCGCTGGAGTGGCCAGGCTTGTGGGTGTTGACTGAGGAAGTGGGGCTGACAGGGGACGCTGCCCCTCATGAGGGCACGTGATCCTCTTCCCAAAGTCTGCCCGGACAGAATCGCCGGGCCTCCAGCGCTCTGGTCCTCTAATCCCCTCTGGAGAAGGGCCAGGCTGTGGGCTGCTGACCTGCTCGGATGTGGGTCAGCTTCCCCGAGAAGGCAGGCGCCACCGCCCACCCCCCCTCCCCGGGGAGTTCACAGAGCCTAACAGCCCCTGGAGATGCAGGAGGGCTGTTGTCATGGGTGCTGGGGTGGGGCCAGAGTGGCCCGTTCAGATGAGCAATTCCTAAGTCAGATTCTACCTGGTGAGCTATGTTAAGATGGAAAGTTTTACATATATATTTTTCTTTTTTTCTTTAAGATTTTATTTATCTATTTGAGAGAGAGAGAGAGTGAGTGAGCACGTGTGAGCGTGAGCAGGGTGAGGGGCAGAGGGAGAAGCAGACTCCCCGCTGAGCAGGGATCCCCACGCGGGGCTTGATCCCAGGACCCCAGGGGTCATGACCTGAGCCGAAGGTAGACGCTTAATCGATGGAGCCACCCAGGCGCCCCTTCCATATATATCTTTTTAAAAATTAAATCTATTCAACCCAAATCCCTCTCAGTCTGCGTTAATATTCTGGAGACGTGCGTGCGAACAGGTTGCCAGCATTGCTCAGCCTGTGGGTGTGTGGCAACCGCCTGAGTGAGCGCTTCATGGCCGCAGCTCAAAAGGGCTTGGATCTGAAACTGATGAATGAAAATATGACCTCAGAAGGTTTAAAAAAGAGCAAACAAGCAGAGACAGGACAGACCTAGGGCTCAGAGACTGCCGGGCCTGTGAACCGCCAGCCTGACCGACGGATGGAGTGGCTCTAAGGCAGGAGAGGAATTGGGATAGATCAGCTCACACAGGGCCGTGCCTGGCGCATCACCCCGTTTGCTCCTCGCAGCTCTGTCCCAGGCTCGAGTGACTGCAACCCCATTGCACAGCTGGGGAAGCTGAAGCAAGGAGCGCTTATGTAACTTGGCCGAGGACGCAGAGCTAGTCAGTGGCGGGGCCCACGGCTGGAGCCATTTACAGGGGGCTGTGGGCAAACCGCAGTAGCCCCCCAAGCCTCCGTTTCCCCATCTGGAAACTGCATGCATTGCTTTCCTATGGCTTCTGCAACAAACTGCCGGAAACGTAGTGACTTAGTGACACAAATTTATCATCCTATAGTTTTGAGGTCACAAGTCCAAAATGTATTTCGCTGAGCCAAAATCGGGGTGTTGGCAGGGCTGTGCTCCTTCGGGAGAATCTGTTTCCTTGTTTTTTCAAGCTTCTAGAGGCCACTTGCATTCTTTGGCTCAGGGCCCCTTCCTCCATCCTCAGAGCCAGCAGCCTGGCACCTTCCAGTCTCTCCTCGCTGTTCCCGTTGTCACACTGCCCCCTTCACACCCTCATCCCCCTGCCTCCCTCTCATGAGGGCCCTTGTGATTATATCCGGCCTACCCAGATAATCTGGGACCCTCTCGGTGACCTTAATGTAGTCACATCTGCAAAGCCCCTTTTGCCATGTCAGGCAAAATATTCCCGGGTTCGGCGGTTTGGATGTGACGTGTTTGCGGGGGTACATTATTCAGTCTTTGACACAGGAAATCGGGGGGCGGTTAACAGCAAGGTATCCCCCCAGCATGAAGTGAAAAGGACTCTGAGATGGTGAGGTGTTCTCTGAAACCTCTATCTTCCAAGGCAGGTGACCGAGCTTGCACATAGCTTTGTAGCTCTTCTGGAAGAGATGGGTGTTTTCAGGAGGGAGTTAGCCAGAAGCTGTCTTGTTTAGGGAAGGATGGGGGTAGGTGCTGTCTTAGGGGAAGTGAGCATTCGGGGCACTCTGGGTGCTTTTCTAGGGCTTGGCTTAGTTCATTCGGCCTTGCCAGGGCTGCCTGGATTTTACTCAAGAGCCTCCCCCACCCCCACTTCTCTATACTCTGGTTCTATGCCCTCAAGCACCCTTCTGGCAACTGGTTCACCTTGCCTGGACCCCTGATTGGGGATGAAGAGGACATTTATAAACTGTCACTCCTTCCTTTTCTCCCCTGAACCTGGCTTTCTGACCCACAAGGTGAGTTCCATCCAGCCCTGTACCTTGGTGACCCAGCGGGGCTCTGCGTTCCATTGCTCCCTGTGGCCTCCCAGGGTACTGTACCCCAGCCTGGATGCTCCAGCTGCAACAAGACCCACCACACAGGGCTGTCAGGAGGGCCTTGTCAATCTAGAGAGCCACAGGTGGTCTGTCAATCAGGCTGCCCCGCCCCCCATCTTTAACAGGGACCAGATGCAGAAATTCTTCTCTGGGCACATTCTTGGCCGAGTGCCTGTCCACATACTGTCTCCATGCCTCTGTTCATGTTTTTCCCTCTGTCCCCTAAGCAATCAGTCAGTAAATA
Organism: Leptonychotes weddellii; assembly: GCF_054177405.1. Classification (NCBI taxonomy): domain Eukaryota; kingdom Metazoa; phylum Chordata; class Mammalia; order Carnivora; family Phocidae; genus Leptonychotes; species Leptonychotes weddellii. The sequence goes on along the minus strand of NC_138373.1, from coordinate 150,883,418 downwards.
CTTTTTCCACATGGCACCTGATCCCTGCCCTCATGGAGTCCAATTCACAGTGCGTTAAGGGAACAGATCTAATCACAGGGTGGTAAATGCTCTGGAAGACCAGGGAAGACGTGCCTTGAGCAAACTGTGATAGGTCATAGAAGGCGATATCTGCTGAGGCTGATGGGGACAAAGATCTGTGGGTGGGAGCAAGAGAACGTTCCACTCCCCAGGGTTGGCAAGGTGGTGATGGAGGGCATCACAGACGTTCAGAGTTGGAAGGAACTGCAAAGGGCAGACACTCATTCAGTTGTTCCCTTATCCAGTCAAAGCACATTGAGGGTGAACTGTGTCCAGGCCCTGAGACCACTGCCAGGGCATAAGGCATGACCTCTGACCTCCAAGAGGTTGCAGGCTAGTTGGGGAGAAGGTAGGTAAGCGTAAACTACCCAACGGAGGTTGCTCAGTCAGTGTTCCTGCCCCAGGGGACTTCTAGCCTCAGTTGATTGGGAGCTTCCTTATTCTCAAAGCAACAGAATGTTGCTAGATCGTTCCAGTTGTAAAAACATCTCCATCTTGGCAGACTCATCTTCCGGTTGCTGCCACCAGGTGGACTGGGTTGTATCCTGTTGGAGCTCATTGAACAAGTCCCTTTGCCCTCCTTGGCGTGGCCTCTCCACTTTGGAAGATGGGTGTGAGGCAGTGTGATGCAGCCTCCATCCTCTGCCCTCACCCAGCCTATCCCTCACTCCAGCCAAAGGTCCAAGTCCTTCAGCCAAGCTCTGGCAATTGTCCATGGTGGGGAGGGGCTAAGTGATGGAAAGCCTGTGGTCTGCAGCTGGTGGCTTAATGCCAGACAGTGAGCGCATTGGTGGATTCTTCTCTTCCACATCCCTACTATGTGTCTGACACTGTGTCAGATGACTCAGGTGTGGGGAGACAAGAACAGCGTCCCAGCTGACCTTTTAGTGCTGTGGAGTGAGCTCAGGGTGGCTGAGTGGGAGTGGGCTGGCCCCCAGGTGAGGCCATGATGCTGAGGATGACTTGGGAGTGAAGAGTTGGCTCTCCCCACAAGGACCAGGGCAGAGGGGATGGCAACTTGGCACAGAGGCAGGGGCCACCAGTTTGCAGGGACCCTTGGGGAGGAGGCGGTGGGGGGCTGGGTGGGGCGAGGCTGGCACCCAGCTGCCCAGGGCCCTGGCTTCTCCACAGAGGGGTCAGAACTGCACTCCACCCACCGTCAGATCCTGACACATCCTCAAAGGATCTCAGCTCAGGAGGAGGGACATGGTCACATCTGAAAATAAGGTAAGAAGTAGACCACGCTGGATTCCTGCTTCTTCGAGCATCAGCCTCCCTGCAGTGCTGGAGGGCGGCCCAGGCCCCCACCTTTCTGGAATCCAGAACGCTCGAAATCCCAAAGGTTCTTTCAAGCCTGCAGCAAACTAATTTCGTAGCAAAAATCTGACCTGAATTGATGTGAGACTAATTATGTTCTTTAAAAATATCTCATGTTTCTCTATGGAAATACTATGTATTTGATTTTTGGGTGCTGCCCACATTCCTCTGGGGGAGTCACTCTGCACACCATATACAGCACTGTAATCCTTTGTAAATCGGGAAAACTCTGAGTTCCTAAACTCACTGGGCCCAAGATGGGCACGGTGCGCCTGCGAAACAAGTTCAGAGACACCCAGGCACCTGCCCAGTCACAGCCAGGTGGGAGCCCTGGGATTCCAGCAGTTTCCCTGACTGTCCCAGGGCCTGGGACAAAGTATGGACTGTGGCCTGGCTTCTTCACAGCCTTCGGGTTGGCGTGCAAGTGAGGACCCAGGTGTGGAGCCGCCTGGCCGGCAGGTGGGCCACTGGGAGGGAGGCGGAACCAGGCCTTGACTGTGCTTTGTGTCTGCCTCAGCCTCGGATGGAGGGAGCGGGCCCGACACCGGGGGAGGCACAAGCACAGAGGTGCAGAGGCCTCAGAGGGAAGAGGGAGCCCTGTCAGTGACTGGCTGCATCCCTAGCAGTAAAAAAAACTTTTTGGGTGTGTACCCCCAATACCTGCATGTTGCTATATACAAGTATTACCTTACTGTTCGACCATGTAGATCATAAAACCTAAACCAAAAATAGGAATCAAAGGATGAGCTAAAGATGTAATACTTAATTTTTTTTTTTTAATTTTATTTTGGTGGTGGTACAAAAGCCTTCTGCTTTCATATGCTTGATTATTTTTGGAAAGTTTGCTTTCATGCTCTCTGAGCGAGCAGTTGGATGGTCTGGCTCTATGTTCAGTCTGCGTAGCTATCTGGTTTTAATGGCTGCCCTCTCTGAGAAAGATCCCTGCCTGAGACACGTAGCTGCACACGGAGGAAACGCATCACTGGCTTTCTTACTAAATTGGGTTACTCATTTTTCCATCCTGTCCACTGCGTATGTGGAGGATTTGTTGAAATTTGGCTAGTACATTTCCATCCTTCCTGATGCCAATCAGATGTTTTTGTCAACTAAATGGAAGGTATTTTATTTTAAAGTTCTTAACACATGAGTCCAAAACCCACTCAAATGCTTTGGAAATTTTTGAGCAGATTAGCAAATTCTGTTATGTAGGTTTTTAGGAGTTCAGACACGAGAGATTTTGTAAGTTACAGACTTATATTGTTTTTGGTAACAAAATCCTATGACAGTAGAAACATTTCCCACATTTCCGAATATACTTTTCCAGAATGCTTCGCCGGCCTCAGTGTCTTCTAAAAGAGCAGTTCTTTTCTCATTTGTTGTGATAACACGCCTTTCCCATGAAGGGACATACTAAACACGCTTAAAGGTGTTTCAAAAACTTAACTGGGAAGCCAGTATTCATAGAAAAACATGGACAAATGAGGAAGTTTTTTTTATGAAAGGAAGATGTGTTGAACTAAGTTGTTAGCTTTGACAGGTCTTTCTGATTGCTTTTCTAGAAGATAACCAGTAGATCTCTGAAACAGACGGTTTCCTGAGTCACTGCCCATCTCATTACAAATTTTGTGGAAAATTCTGTTCTACTGTCTAAAGCTTTTTACTAAGGAAAATTTCAAACATACAGAAGTAGAGCAAATAATAGAACGGATTTCTGCCTGTAGTCACTCAGCTTCAACAGCAAGGAATGTCCTATAGTCTTGCTGCCTCGGTCCCTCTCCCCCTTTTAAATCCCAGAAGTCATGTTATTTTTCACCCTTAAATAATCCAGTATGCATCTCTATTTGATAAGGACTTAAAAAAAAAAAAACTTGTTTTGGGGCACCTGTGTGATTCAGTCGGTTAAGCTTCTGACTTTGGCTCAGGTCATGATCTTCAGGGTCTTGGGCTCGAGCCCTCGGTGGGCTCCTTGCTCAGCAGGGAGTCTGCTTGTCCCTCTTCCTTTACCCTCCCCCACCCCTGCTCATGCTCTCTCTTAAATAAATAAAATCTTTAAAAAAAAACTTGTTTTATTTTGAAATAATTATAGGTTCACAGGAAGTTGCAAAAATAGTACTCCAAGTCCCATGTGCCCTGTTCTTAATGGTGACATCTCGAATTGTTATAGGACCATGATCAAAACCAGAAGTGGACATTAGTACAGTACTATTAACTAGACTACAGACCTTATTCAGTTTTCACTGTCCTTGGAGGGGGGGAGGGGGCTCTGTACAGTTTTATCACCTGTAGACTCATGTAGCCACCACCATCGAGATACAAGGGAGCCGGGGCGCCTGGGTGGCTCAGTCGGTTGAGCGGCTGCCTTCGGCTCAGGTCATGATCCCAGGTTCCTGGGATCGAGCCCCGCGTCGGGCTCCCTGCTCAGTGGAGAGTCTGCTTCTCCCTCTCTCTCTGCCTACTTGTGCTCTCTCTCTATCTCTCTTGTCAAATAAATAAATAAAATTAAAAAAAAAAAAAAAGATACAAGGGAGCTCGTCACCTGGAGGGAAGTCCCCGTGCTGTTCTCTCTCTGTGCACACCCCTTCCTTGCTGTCCTCTGCCAACCACCAATCTGTTCTGCATCTTTATAGATTTGCCATTTTGAGAATGTTATATATAAACAGAACCAAACAGTATGTGACCTTTTGCAATTGGCTATTCTCACTCAACGGAATGCCCTTGAGCTCCGTCCAGATTTCTGCCTGTATCAATAGTTTGTTGCTTTTTATTGCTGAGTAGTAGTCCATGATCTGGACGTACTGGAGTTTAACCTTTTGCCTGTTGAAGGACATGTTGATTGTTTCCAGGTTTTGGCAATTACAAATACAGCTGCGGTGGACAACTTTAAGTATATAGGGTTTTGTGTGAGCATATGTTTTCATTTCTGTAGGATAAACGTCTAAGAGTGATTACTGGGTTGTATGGTAAATGCTGTGTTAGTTTTGTAAGAAAGTACCAAACTGTTTTCCAGAGTGGCTTACCATTTTATATTCCTACCAGGAATGAACGCAAGAGCCAGTTTCCCTGCACCTTTGCCAGCTTTTGATATTGTCTCTATTTTGTATTGATATGTATATAGTGATGTCTTGTGGTTTTAGTTTGCATTTCCCTAATTGCTAACAATGTTGAACTGCTGTTTATGTGTTTATTGTCCATGTATCCTTCTTGAGTGGAATGTCCATTCATGTCTTTTGCCCATTTTCTAATTGTATTATCTTTTTTTTTTTTAAAGATTTTTTATTTATTTATCTGAGAGAGAGAATGGGAGACAGAGAGCATGAGAGGGGGAGGATCAGAGGGAGAAGCAGACTCCCCGCTGAGCAGGGAGTCCGATACGGGACTCGATCCCGGGACTCCAGGATCATGACCTGAGCCAAAGGCAGTTGCTTAACCAACTGAGCCACCCAGGCGCCCCTAATTGTATTATCTTTTTACGGTTGAGCTTGAGCATTCTTGCTGTACTCTGATGCTCGCCATTTGTTAGGTATGTGTCTTCTAAAAGTTTATAGTCTTGCATTTTACATTTAAATCTGTGATCCATTTAGAATTAAATTTTGTATATGGTGTGAAGGTGTAGGTTAAGGTTCATTCTTTTTTGCCTCTGGATGTCCAGTTGTTCCAGTACTGTTTACCGAAAAGATGATTCTTCCTCCATTGATAAGGACATTTATGTACCCGCCATGCCATGATCACGCCTAATGAAACTGACAAGAATTCCTGTGTGTTATCTATCTCAAGGATGTCTTTTCATCATTGGTTTGTTAGCATCAGGACCCAACAAAGTCCACATGTTGCGTTTAGTTGTGTCTCTCGAGTCTTTATTCTGTAACAGCCCCTCAAGCACCTTCGTTTATAAGCCACTGATTTGTTGGTGAAACTAGGTCGTTTGTCCTATAGACTGTCCTCTAGTCTAGATTCGGCTGCTGCGTCCTCATGATATCATTTAGTCTGTCCCACTACCCTCTATATTTCCCGGCTACCGGTAGTAGCTCTGGAGGCTCGTTTTGATCCCATTTCACTTTTTGGGCAAGAGTCCTTCTTAGGTGGTGCCATGTGCATCCCATCAGGAGGCTGGAAACTTCTCGCAGCCCCATGTTGGTGATCTTGACTGTGCGTTCAGAGTTGGACTTGCCCAGACTGCCTGTTGGCTAGGGGTTTTATCATATCGATATCTATGTCCAGTATTTGTATTAGGAGTTGCAAAATGATCATTCTTATTCTATTATTTTATTATTCTGTCTATTCATTAACAGGACTTCTGTAAAGTAGAACACGCCCTCAGCCATTCTGTAGTTACCCTGAGGTATTATAGATGGGGAAACTGAGGTTCTTAGAGATGAAGTCACTTGTCCAAGCTAGCAGATGGTGGGGTCTGGCAGGAATCCTATTGGGTGGCCTCAAAGCTGAAGCCTGGTTATGCTACTTAAACACTCTGTCCCAAAGTCCCTGCCACTTTGAAGCCTTCCCTGACCTTCCCCCCAGCCTTGGCCAAGGCCATCGATGCCGCCCAAGGGTGAGAGGGCAGGACCCCAGTGTCCATCCCCCGCCCCCAGCACACAGGCTGTGAACAGTCGGCAGGGTCCAGCATTGTGTGCTGCCCTGGGCCCTGGGAGCAAGGCAAGCCCCTGGGATCGACGGCCTCGGAGATGCTGTCCTCACCTGCTGTTCTTTCATGCCAGGGGCCGCGCGTCCATGAGTCAGAATGTTGCTTCACGTATTTTGGGGGGGTATTATGAAAACCCTCGAATCATTTGGTGTTACCTGGGGGGTGGTAAAACCAATCTCCACATCATTTTCCTCATCTCTCGGATGCAGTTAATATTACTTAGTTCAAAGTTGCTGTGTAAAAAAAACATGGGATGATGCTTGGGAAAACAGTGTGTAAGCCAGGAGCGCTGCCCGGAGTCAGGTAAAGAGCTAGTAAACCCAGAAGCCTGGCGAGCACTGTCAGGCTGGAGAGCCCTTCCAGCATCGGCTGCCCCTCCCTGCAGAGGACCTCCCTCCCCTTTCTGCAACGAGGGTCTCGGGCCTGCCAGGACAGGACTGGCTCTTGGAAGGAGGCTCTGGAGCCGGAGGGGCCGCTCGCGCGGGGCTGACAATGTGTTTATAGGACCTGAGTTCGAGTCCCATCCCTGATTTCGGGGGCAAGTCACCCACCCTCTCTGAATGGCTCTCTTGCCTGTAAGCTAATTGACCTACATGGGGAAAATGCGAGAGAACTCTGCATGCCAGTGTCTCTCTGGGCTTGGGGGGGGCGTGGCGCTTGAGTGGCAGTGAGCAGAGCCCTAGGAAGAAGCCGGGCCTCTAGCCTTCACCCAGCTTCCACAGCCGAGGAGCCTCCTGGGCGCAGGTCCCCTCCCCGTGGGCAGGGTCAGCTCAGCGGTGCCCCTGGGCCGGGCCTCCCAACGCTGCCTTCAGTGGCCAACAAAACAGCCTTTGACACACCGGCCTGCCTGTGCTTGGAAGCTGGAGATTTAGGAGGATTTGTATTTCCTCTAGGCCCCCCCGCCCCAATTCCCTGTGTTTATTCATTTAATTTGGGATGATAGACAAAGATGATGATTTACAACCCAAATCTTCTTTTTTAAAGAAGTATTTCTGGCACTGGTTTCCAATTTTGCAACCATCCTTACAGGAGCTATTCTTAGACTTGTCACTGGTTCTTTCTCGGAGCTCGCCACCAGTCTTTATATAGACACCTTCTCCAGTTTTGAGTTTCTTTATATAGATGCCTTCTCCACTTTGGATTTTAAATCTAGTTTCATCCCTTGGTCAGTGTGTTAGAGATCATTTATTTTCACAGGAAAATAGAAATGCAAAGGGCTTTCCTAGGGTCAAAACTTACAGCTAAGAGCAGATGTGCAGATGGGGACAGGGGATGCTGGAGACATGAGAGGCGGGCCGGGGGCAAAGCCAGGAACTTGGGGACACAGTAGGCAAAGAGCCTCTTCATCCAGGGTCAGGCTGTAGGCCTGGGTGCACCCCAGAAGCCAGTATGTTCTGGCTGAGAATATCATCTGGGACTTGGAAGGGACCGTGAGAGGTCATCTGGTCTGACCTTGGGCTCAGGCTGAGATGGTCAGGTTTGGAGGCTTGGCTGTTTTTCTGGCAGAGACCCTCCAGGGCCCAGCAGAACTGTGTGGGGGACACACGGCTGGTTGGTGGTGGAGCTCGGACCTGGGCTGCGGCCAGAGCACCCTCCCCGGTGTCCACACTCTCTGCCTCAGTCAGCGGATCCTCTGGTCACCCTGCAGCTTAGTCTCCCAGAGCCTCTGCCGAAGGGTGACCAGAGGCTCCGGGGTGGTGCTGACCAGCCCGTTGATAGCTGGCAGAACTGAAAGGGACACCTGTCAGGGCCGTGGGGCTCGGATGGCCTTGGGCACAGCAGTGACCAGCCTCCCAGGAGTCGCTTTACTACCTTGACAGCAGCTCTTCCATGGGGGCATCTGGGTTAATTTTTAATGTGAAATTGTTCATTTGTTAACCATGGCTCTTGAAGTTGCCATTGGGAAAAGCAGTGGACAGAGAGCCTGTGTGGGGCAACTGGATGGGACCCTAGGACCCTAGAAGGCCAGCCTGTGTCCCACCCGCTCCCATTGTTATTTTCCCACCCAGAATCTCTGTATGCCAGTTTCCTCATCTCTGTGTGCTTCTCTGTAAAATACCTCTGATTTTTTAAATAAGGACTGAAAATCAATAGGTAACAAAGTAAGTATTATAAATGGCTTTGGTGCTGAGCTTGGTGCTGGGGATTGAAAAACAGAAATGCGGCCTTGCCTCAGAGAGCGGACAGCCTCCAGCAGATAAACACACGAGCAAGGGACAGAGCCACCTGTCACATAGAAGCACAGCGGCGTGTGATGTGGATAGAAGTCTCTGCTTGGGGGAAGCGTAGGGGGCAGGATTTTAGGAAGAGGGATACAGAAAACTGAATTAAAAGAGCAGTTTGAAGGTGTGGGCCACAGAGTCTCCAGAACAGCACAGATGGAAGATGAAGAACGGGGGCCAGCCCTCAGGGAAGTTGGGGAGAAACGGGAAAGAAAAGGCACAGCCCTCTGAAGAGAGAAAGCGACAAAGTGGTCTTGCTCGATGGGGAAGTGTGGAGATGCGCAGACCCAGCAGGTGTTTGCTGAGCACCTGCTGTGTGACTGGTGCTGTGAGCAAAGCGGAGCCCCCTGGCCCTCAGGGAGCTTATGTTCTGGTGAAGGAGGCAGTTAATAAATATATGAGTAAACATACACTTTGCCAGAGGGAGTCAGGCGGGAAGGAGCGCTGTGGGGAAAAGCCCCAGAGCGGTGGGGTCGGGAGTGCCCGGGGCAGGGGCGGTGTCATCTTGCGGGAGCGGGTGATCCGGGCAGAGACCTGAGGGAAGTGTAGACGTGAACCGTGTGGCCGACAGCCCGTGCAGGGGTGCAGAGGCCCGGGGGCAGGAGCAGGCGGGGCGAGATGGAGGAGCTGCAGGAGGTCCGCGTGGTCAGAGTGGAGGCTCCTGGTGGGAATCGTGGGAGACGAGAGCCGCGGGGAGCCGCCGGGTAGTCTTGTGGGCCATTGTACGGACAGCAGCTTATACTTCGAACCAGCTGGCAGCGACTGGGGAGCTTTGAGCAGAGGGGGGCCCAATCTGGCGAACATCCTAGAAGCCTTGTGTGGCTTCCGTGTGGGGACTGGACAATAGGGGCCAAGGCAGAAGCAGAGAGACCGCTCAGGCGCCTGTTTCACAAATCCAGGGGAGACACGGTAGGGGCTGGGACCTTCATAGCGGCTGGGCCGGGACACACGTGGTCAGTGTCCAGTTACAATCTGAAGGTGGATGTAGAGGCCCAGAAGATTGTTTGCCACGCTGCCACTCGCCCGGGAAGGAGGCTAACGCTGTGGTTTCTTCTCTTTAGGCCAGCTCATCGCTTACCGCAAGGGTTTGTCTCAGGGACCCCTGGCTGCCAGGCACCATGACGGTGAGGGGGGCCGCACTGGCCCCGGATCCAGCGTCGCCCACGACCATGGCAGCGTCACCCAGTGTGTCTGTGATCCCTGAGGGCAGCCCCACGGCCATGGAGCAGCCCGTGTTCCTGATGACAACCGCGGCGCAGGCCATCTCCGGGTTCTTCGTCTGGACGGCCCTGCTCATCACCTGCCACCAGGTACCCAGGCCAGTCCTGGGCCCTTGGGTCAGAGAGCCACGGAAAGCCCTCTGGAAGGATCCTGAGAGGTTTTCCAGTCCCCACAGAGTATTAGGCCAGGCCAGGCTGTGCTGCGGTAATAACCTGCATCTGGGGGTTCCACCTGGTAGAAGGTGGCGAGGAGACCTGCGTATCCATCGAGGGCCTCCTCTGTGCCGCTCGCCCGAGGTTCCCCAACTGGCTGTGCGCTCGGCTCCCCGGGGAGCTTGTCGCAACACTGGATTCCCCGGCCATTCTTTTTTTTTTTTTTTTTTTTTTAGATTTTATTTATTTATTTGACAGACAGAGACACAGCGAGAGAGAGCACAAGCAGGGGGAGTGGGAGAGGGAGAAGCAGGCTTCCCGCCGAGCAGGGAGCCCGATGTGGGGCTCGATCCCAGGACCCCGGGATCATGGCCTGAGCCGAAGGCAGACGCTTAACGACTGAGCCACCCAGGCGCCCCTTCCCCGGCCATTCTTGCCTGGGTCCATAGAGTCTTGGGCCCTGTGTCTGTGACGCTGGCCTGGGCCCCCTGAACGCACCCGACGAGCTTTCTGCCCCCTCTGGTCTGATGTTCAGAACAGCTTCATGGTGGGGGTTTCGTCGCCGAGGAGGGGCTGAGGCTCAGGGTTGAGGATCGGCCACAGCACGAGGACGCGGCAGAGCCGGACAGCAGAGCGCGTCCGTCCGTCCCCTCAGCCACGGAGCGGGAGGGTGGCAGGTGGCAGGTGGGCTGCCCCGGTCGGGTCCCCGGCTGAGCCTGCCTCCGTCTGCCCCCAGATCTACATGCACCTGCGCTGCTACAGCTGCCCCAACGAGCAGCGCTACATCGTCCGCATCCTCTTCATCGTGCCCATCTATGCCTTCGACTCCTGGCTCAGCCTCCTCTTCTTCACCAACGACCAGTACTACGTGTACTTCGGCACTGTGCGGGACTGCTACGAGGGTGAGGACGGCGCGCGGGCTGGGGCGGGGCGCCGGGGGCGCTGGCTGGGCGCACACCCTTCCCACCAGGGTCTGGGAGCCAGAAGCCCCGCGGCCCGGGCTCCCCCGGGGGGGCTGCCCCTCGCTTCTCTACCCACTAAAGGGTTCCCGTCTGGGCCCCCGCTGAGAGGTGACGGCACGTGTGTAGCACTTGGCCACAGGGCTCCCACGACACCTGTAGGGACACCTGCAAGCAGGGACCCTCCCCCTGTGCCTCATTTCTCAGCCTGGCGTCTCTGATCGGGGTGAGCAGTGAAGAAGCTGTCTGTTTGTAGACAGAAACCCCAGGCACAGATGGGTCAGGGGCTTATCCGGGGCCCGTGGCGAGGCAGTGGCAGGGGTGAGGCTCCCTCCCCACGTGCCTTAATCCTGAGGGCTTTGTCCCGGGAGCAGGCTCTGCTGTGCCACCCAAGAAGGCGACTCTCTGCTTTTCGCGGGCTTCGGGTCCCGTGTTCGGTGTGGAGACATCAGCTGCTCTGTGGGGAGGGCCAGGCCCTCGGCTGGGCGCTGGGTGGCAAGGAGGAAAGCCAGCCCCCAGCTGCCTGCCTGGCCAGTCACCATGGGACTGGGCAGCTCTCCCCGGGGCCCAGCCGCAGACACAGGGAGCAGAGACCTAGAGCTTGAGGCTGCTGGGGTGAGCATCCCAGGCAGCCAGGAGAGCTAATGCACAGGGCCCGGGAGGAATCGGGAGGTAGGGGGAGCTGGGCTGGGGGCTGGCCACAGCCAGAGGAGAGGCCGGCGGCTGGAGACGGAATGGCACTGGGAAGGAAGGACAGGATGTGCATGGCCTTGCAGGGTACATGTAGAAATTTAGATTTTCTTTTTTACTGTTGGTGCACAAGAATATGACACAACTGGAAATTGCAGGTTAGAACATCTCTCTGTGGAGGGCGGGTGAAGGAGGGAGAGGCCAGAGCCCTTAAGACAGGTCACAGGCCCACAGTGCCTGGGCCTGAACAGGCCAGCAGGGCTGGGAGGAGGGGTCCTTGAATTCGAGATCCCTGCTCTGACATCCCCCTCCTCCTCTCAAGGTCATGCATTTTCCTGTTTCCTCCCCTGTCTGCACTGCTGGCTTCAGGTAGAGTGACCAGATGTCGCGGTTCCCTATGTTGAGGCAGGACAGCCCTGACCACGACCAGTTGTCCTCTTCCCCAACCCTGGGGGGGCTTTGCCTTGGGCCCTGGGCTCTGTGGATATTGGGGAGCAGCATGCTCATCCCCACAGAAGCTGGAGCCTCTCTTCCTGTCCCACTTTGAACCCGCGTGTCCCTGAGGCCTTGCGGGACACGGGAAATGCCTTATGCCTTGGCCAGGAAATGCAGGCGCCCGCCAGAGCGCACTGCCCCCCACGCCCCCCTCCAGCCAAGGGCCTCACCCTCACCCGCCCCTCCAGCCACACTGTCCTCTTCTCCAGTGGGGCCATCGGGTGTTTCCCCAGTGTCTAGAAGGCTCTTCTTGGCCCGTTCCTTCTCCTTTGTCCTGACTCTGGTGTCTCCTGGGAACGGCTTCTGCTGTTGCTTCTCTCCCGGCACCCTGCGCGCGTCCTCACGGCCTGAGCTCGGCGGCAGTGAGCGTGCACACACAGCACGGTGCCTACTTTGCTGTCGTCTCCCCGAGTGGACTTAACTCCGCAGGCGCAGGAACAGGCAGAGAGCCCGTGTCCGCAGAGCCAGGCACCTGCCAGGTGCTCACTCAGTCCAGAATTTCTGAATGAATAAGGGACTTTATCACACACCTGCTGTGCACCTTACATTCGCAGGGGGCCTCATCGAACTCCCAGCTGGGTTCCCTGCTTGGCTCTGCCGGGTGAGAATACTGAGGCCAGGTGGGGACCTGCTCTGGGCGGAACTGGGGCTCTAATGCCTGATGTCCCTGGAGGCAGCAGGGTCCAGGGAAACTTCTGGGTTTCTGGGGAGCTGCACTCACGAGTGTTGAGAATCCTTTTCCAGTCATGTTGCCAGTCGCAAATGGGGGCCCAGGAGCAGCCTCTGCCCACTGATTCCCTCAGAAGCACAGAGCTATTCCCTGCCAAGGAGGATCCTCTCCTGTGTGGTCTCCCTTCTCTGTGGGGCCCGAAGACCGGGGTGCCTGGCAAAGTGGGGCACGGTCTGTACTATCCTCACTCTGTGCCCCAGAGGCGGCAGCAGATGGTTGGCTGGGTCCCCCCACTCCAGAAGCCTCTTTGTTCAGGCCCCACCTGTCCCAACCTTCCTCTTGGTCCACTTAGAGGTCCTGGTAAGAAGTCTGCCTCCCTGCTAAGCATGTCTCCTAGCAACACTGTTATCCCCTGGCCTCTCCGCCTCTCCCAGGGAGTTTACAAACAGCACAGCAGCTGCAGGGGAGTTCAGGCTGCCCCAGAGTTCACCAGCTTTTCGTGTCTGAGTTGGTGGGCTTGGCCCTCGCCTCGCCCTTTTCTGCAGCTCTGCTCAGCATCTGGGACCCCCTCCCCTTGTCCTTTCATCTGCAGGACCTGCCCCTGCAGAGTTGGGGATGGAGGGTCTTCCCTTAAAATTAAAAAAGAGCCCCCCCCCTTCATTCCCCTCCCAATCCACCCCACCCTTCCTTCTTGGTGTCCCAAGACCCGGGAGGGGCAGAAGGGAGATCAGGAGCCAGGCTGTGCTGGAGGACCCCGATTGCAGAGCCGGGCAGCCGGGCTCTCGCTGGGCGCCGCGCAAACATTTGTTTTTCTCTTTGACGAAATTACAACTAAATTTTACTCTCATTCAGGTACTAGTGCACACAGTTGAAACACGAAATCGCCCTAACTCTTCCTCACTCCCAAGTTCATTGTATTTTCAACTCTTTAAACTTTTTTTTTTCCTAGAATAACCTAAAAATATGCTTATACTCTTGGTTCTCGATTTTTCAATTTCAGATAGGGTTCCATAGTGACCTCCAGTTGTAGAAAGCTTTGACTTAGGTATCTTCCCCCCAACCCCATACACACACACACACACAGAATTCTCTCTTCATCTTTTCATTGTGACTAGACCACAGTTTTTCTCAGTCTGTGTTCAGTGTTTGCATTATCACCTGTCTGTAAATACTGATCAGAGCTGAACCCTGTAGTGTCCCAGGCCGACATTTCCCTGTGTAACTTTTTGTTTTCCTCTGGTTATTGCTTACCTTGCTTTTGGGTTCGCTCTGCTTTCTGTGTATCTATCATTAATTTATTCCCAAATGCTTTAATTGACTAGAAGAGAGAAACCCTTCTCCGCGCCGTCAGACACATGGGCGTATCTGTTAGCTCTGGGTCTCCCCCGAGCCCTGGTCTTCCTGCTCTGGTCTGGCTGCTTTCTGGCCTCTTGGTCTTCTCCTCACCATCATCCTGGGACGCCTGCTCACCTCTCTTGTGCTGAATCACCTGTTCCCTGGATGCCGTTTTTTTCCTCGTCTGTGGTTTGCTCTCCCTTTTTGGTCAGTCCATATCTTCCAGGAGCTTCATGGCAAAAAGCAAGCATGAGAGTTCTGGGTTTTTTGTTTTTTTTTTCAATCTGAAAATTACCTTCAAATATTTTTACTATATTATCCTATTTGGAGTTTGATGGGAATTCAGTTCTAAGTTGGAAATCATCCTCCCTCTGAATTTTGAAGGCATGTTTTCCCCTGTCTTCTAGCTTCCAGTGTTGTTTTGGGAAAGTCTGCTAGAGTCTGATCCTTTGTCCTGAGGTTCTGGGAAATTTTCTTATATGTTTCTTCCATAATTTCTTCCCCTCCACTTTATCCTGCCATTCTGGAATTCCTGTTGTAGGATGTTGCACTTCTGGATGGAGCCTCACATTTTCTTTATAATTTTCCAACTCTTTTTTTGCTCTGCTTTCCAGGAGCTTTATTTATTTTTTTAAATCTTTACCCTTGAGCTTCTGTATCGAAGGTCTTTTGTTTTTGTTTTTTGTTTTATCATGTTGTAGAATGTCAGGACCTCTTCCCTGTCCTTTTTTGTTTTGAGCCCCCGTTCTTGGTATTGGGTAGAGTATCTCCTCTTCTCTTTCTGGGGATGCTAATTACAGTTTTCTTCTGCTCCCTGCGTTATCTCTGCCTCCTGAGCTCCTTTCGTCTGTTGGCTTTGGTCTTTGACCTTTGTGTCGGAAGCTCTCCTCAAATGTCTAGTGTCCTTGGCTATTTTTGTGTTTAAGAATGGGGCTCAAAACTGCTGGGCCTCCCATCTGGGTGACGGGGCACGTGATGTGACCCTGCCAGTTTTATGCAGTGACAGGGGCAGGCACCAAATGAGGACCTTTTGATTCTGGGCCTATTTCCCTGGAGAATAACGTTCTCATCTCCAGCCTGGGAGGCAAAAGCTGGGCAGGCTGAGTTGAGGGAGCAGATGGGGCATTCAGGCCTCGTCCACTTTGTGCACATGTCCTCATTGCCCTCAGCTGAGCCATGTTCTCTGAGGACAGAACTGTCTCAACTGTCTTGAGAGTGAAAACCCAGTAGCTCCGCGTGGAGACTTGGAGCTGAGGTTCCCGTTCGCACCCTCAGCCCTCAGGACTGCCTGGTGCGTCTGGTTTTGGGGTTTCCCAGGGTTCTCGTTGGCTCCCCCCGTTCCCTGGGTCAGTGACCACACTGCATCTTCCAGAGCTATGGTCAGCATCTCTGGTCTGCTGCCCCTGGTGCTGTCCCTCTTGTGCGCAAAGGCTTGTGCCCATCCCCCCCATTTGTTCACCTTTCAGCAGGGAAGGGGGGTAGTGAGTAGTACTAAGCCCTGCCTTTTGGTGGCAGGAGTGCTGTCTTCTAAGGAGGGGGCTGAGTCTCAGACAAGTAAGCGGCTCACCCAGGGTCCCATTTCTACCATCTGACAAGGGCTGTGATCCACATGGCGCGAGGACGAGCCATCGGGGCAGGTAGACGGAGGAGGGCCGATCGAGCCACCTGCATGCAGGGAGCGTCTGATGGTGCTCAGGGCGAGGGGTAGCCCCTAGAGACATCTCTGAGACAGCCCCGGGGAGCTCTGTGGTCAGGGGGATACAGAGGGCCGGAGTTCAGAGGAGGGAGACCGACTGAACTGTGGCTTCACACAGGCACCGTGTTGTGAATACCGTTTGTGTGGTGTTTGCTTTTCCGCATATTTTTCCTTACTGTTAGCTCATTCTCATCTCCCAGGTAGCTGGTGGATGTATTATCATCCCCACTTTGTTCTCGTGAAAAAAAGAATGTGAGTAGGCTAAGAAACTTAAGATTACCTAGGGTGTCCCTGTCAGAGGCCAGACGCAGCCCTGGGTCTCTGGGTCCCCAGAATGGCTCGTGTCGGGTCGGGTGGAGGAGGGCAGACCGGCGTCCTCCCATGGAAGAGCGTGAGCTCTGGCTACGAAGGGAGAGTTTACATGAAACAGTTAAAGAAGGAGGCTGCCTTCACCCCGCTTCAGATTTTGGACAAGCCTCGCTGCCTGGAATCTGGCCCAAAGTGAAGCATCTTCCAAGGCAGAGAGAGAGGACAAGCCGGGATAAATGGAACCCAGCTGAGGGTCACAGACACAGGGCCGCACGAGACCCAAAGGCCGGGGTGCCGCCACTGGCCCCGTCGCCGACAGAGCTGGCCCTTCCGAGAGCTCAGTCCGTCCGAATGAAGAAAGGTATTGAGAGGAAACCAATCAGAAGAGGTGTCAGGAACAGTGATCTGGGTGGCAGGAAGCAGCAATAGGCAGGATCGGGGATCAAGAGGGCAGACAGGCCATGAGGGAGGAGGGATTGAAGCAGCTCAGGGCAGACCCCCCGGCCCACCAGGGCTGTGGCCCGTTGTGTCCGCTGCTGTCCCTGGTGATCCCGGAAAAAGAGGGGGAAGCATGTTCTGAGGCCCCTGTTGACTGAGCACAGAAGATTTCCATCCAGAGTAGTCAAAATTAAGTTTTCTGGGCTCATCCTCGAATTACCTGCCACGTGGAATGGCCCCACATCTTTCCAGATGACCAAAGTGTTTGTGTGCGCCGAGAAGGCCAGGCCCAGGGGCCAGCTGTAGGTGCTGAAGGCACGTGGAGGAAGCGAGCTTGGAATGGCCAGTTGCACCCAGGGTCACCGAGGTTCTGCACCCAGAGCGTGGCCCACCCCAGGCGTCCAGGGAGGGGTTATTGAACGAACAGACAGATGTGCCTGTCTGACCTGTAGCGGGGAGCTTGGTGAGGACTCCTGACCCCGGGAGCTGTTGGCAGGGACGGCCGGAGCACACTTCTTGGTGGATCCTCTCTGATGCCCTGGGGGCTCCTCGGGGCTGTGCTGTTACGGGTGCCCATTGCAGGGGCACAGGTGGGAGGCTGGGTGGACGGCAGCCTCTTGAACTATAGCCTCCTGTCGGGCAGCTGTGGGTTAGAGATGCTGCCAGTGAGGAAGGAAGGCCTCAAGTCTCAGGGTCAGAAGGGACCTGTAAAGACTCAGACTCTCAGAACCCCTGTATAATGTCTGCTAAGAGGCCCCTCGGCCTCTGATTGCATGCTCCCCCCCAGCACAGAGCTTACTACCTTTCATCTCTGAAGATGGCCTGTTGGCAGTTGTTTCTTATATTAGGCTGAAGGCCTAGGATCTGCCTCCGGGACCAGGTGGGTCCTGTCTGACCCTCTGGATAAGGTCGTGCCCCTTATATGAAGAGAGTGACCCTAATGTCTTTTCTCCAGGCCTTAAGGCTCCAGTACGATGCTCATTTCATCTCCCATCTTGGTCTGTTGCTCCTGATTTTGTGCATTTGTTCCTAGTCCATTTAAGATTTGGTATCTGCGGGGGGTGGGGAGGGGCGCCTGGATGGCTCAGTCATTGAGCATCTGCCTTCGGCTCAGGTCATGATCCCGGGGTCCTGGGATCAAGCCCCGCATTGGGCTCCTTGCTCTGCGGGAAGCCTGCTTCTCCCTCTTCCTCTGCCCCTGCTTGTGTTCCCTCTCTGTCCCTCTCTCTCTGTCAAATAAATAAAATCTTAAAAAAAAAAAAAAAAAGATTTGGTATCTGGGGAGGTACCTGGGTGGCTCAGTCGGCTAAGCATCTGACTCTTGGCTTTGGCTCAGGTCATGATCTCAGGATCCTGGGATCAAGCCCCATATTGGGCTCGGCGCTCAGTGGGGAATCTGCTTGAGATTCTCTCTTGCCCTCTGCACCTCTTCTCCCCACCCTCTAAAATAAATAAATAAATAAATCTTTAAGATTGGGTATCTAGAATGGAACAGAAAGTTCTATTGCCCAGGGCAGGAGAGAGAGAAGGACCATCCCTTCCCTCCTGCTGGATGCTCCTGTCCAGACCGGAGGGCCTGGTTGGTGGGTCCCTTGGTCACTCATGTATCCACTGGGCCTAGCACAGAGCCTAGCACACAAGCTGTGGTTAGTACATAGGGAGGCAGAGAGTCATTCTTTGTCTCTGGGGCCTCTCAGGGGAGCAGCCTGGAGCTGTGGTCAGAGGGGCAGTCAGGCAACAAGCTGCTGGCCAAGAACTGCACTCCACCGCTGGCCTCCAACCGGCATGTTTGTTCTTCTCGTGCCCGGGGCCGCGTGTCTTCATGCTTCTTCCCGAAGTGTGTGTTGAGTTGTGTGTTGTAAACAGCCTTGCTGGGGTGGGGGTAGTGTTTTGCCTGGCTCTGTAATTTCCTAGGAGGGGATTGATTTGTCTAGATGGTCAGTGGGTGCCGGCCGATGTGGGCTCTTTGAGTCATTTCAAGGAGAGTCTGTCTTGTCTCCCTTCTCTGAGAATGCGCTATTGATTCACTAACGATTCTTTAAAGGAAACTGTCAGCAGTCGGTATCTTAGGGACCGGCTGGGCCTGAGGCACTGGGAAAAGGTCAAGAGCCTTGAACTGAGATGGATACAGTGGGATGATCCTGGCCAGTTGAATGCAGAGCTGGATAGGGATAGAGTGCTCGGCCCCGTAACTCAGGAGGGTGCTGACTTCTGTCGTGGCACAGGAAAGGATGCTCGGCCGTGGCTTGCAAGACGGCCTGGCTTGGGAGGGCAGTTCCGGACAAGGGGGCTGATGAACCTTGGCCCCTGTGGCTTCTCTTGAGAGTTTTGTCTTTAGGGACCGGTGTTTGGTCTGCGCAGCCTGCGGAAAGGTGGGCTCCGTGGGCGCGGACGGAGTGCGGGCCTTGTGCCTGCCCTGCCTCTCCAAGCCTCACCCCGGGTTAAGGCCTATGTCTGTCTGTTCATTCCTTCTGTGTTGATTGCGTGAAAGTGCCAGGCCCTCTGGTAGTCGGGGGTAGGCCTCAGTCCCTACCGGCAAGGAGTTTACAGTCTGGAAAGAACACCAGGTAACGCACCGTGGCTTGTGAGCTCAGTGTGAGCTCAGCCTTATTAGCAAAGGAGTCCCACGTCCCCCCTTTCCTCAAGGAAGGAGCTGCTGTTATTCCTGGCTTATAGGTGAGGAAACCATGGCCCAGTGCACTTAAGACGCCTGCCTGAGGTCACACAGCTCCAAGGTGGTGGAGCCACCATCCGGACACCCTGGCAGTGTGGATCCAGGGTCTGTGGCTTCTCGCTTCATGATGCTGCCCCCTGTACGGGAAGGATCGGTCGGATCAACAGCGGGACTGTGGTGCGTGGAGCGAGCCTGGCAGTGGACAGAGGATTGGCAAGGGAGAGCTGGCGTCTCAGCAGGGCCTGCCCCTGGGAGGTAGCAGAGGCACCAGAACATGCTAGCACGGAGTGTGAGAGCTCATGGCATGTCCTGGGAACTCCAGGAGTGGTTTTAGATCATATACACATACAAGTATATACACACACCCCTTATATATGTGCATATAACACACACACATGTATATACGTACACACGTTATGTAGATAGACGTACCAGCACACACCCACACACGTGCATGTATACATTTCCTCCGGCTGCATAAATAATCACCCCAAGCAGACTAGTGTAAAACGACCATTTCTTTTGTTCATGGATAGTGCAGTCCAGGAATTTGGACCGGGCACAGTGCGGATAGTCCGTCCCTCTGCCCTGCTATCTGGGCCTCCGCTGGGGGACCCTCGGCTGGGGGTGGGGTCTGAAGTCTGGTTCGCTTGTGCGTCTGGCACTTGTTGCTGGCATCAGCAGGGGCCTCGGTTCCTCCCGCACGAGCCACTCTGGGGAGTCTCTCCACATGGGCTGGCTTGGGCTTCCTTGAAGCATGGGGGCTGCGTCCAAGGGCAGGCATCTCAAGAGAAAGAACCAGAGGAAAGAGGCCTCTAAGCTCAGCGTCAGATGTCTTGGAGCAGCACTTGTTTTTTTTTTTAAAGATTTTATTCATTTGTTTGACAGAGAGAGACAGCGAGAGAGGGAACACAAGCAGGGGGGAGTGGGAGAAGGAGAAGCAGGCCCCCCGCCGAGCAGGGAGCCCGATGCGGGGCTCGATCCCGGGACTCCAGGATCATGACCTGAGCCGAAGGCAGATGCCCAACGACTGAGCCACCCAGGCGCCCCGTTGGAGTAGCACTTATGCTGTGGTCACGCCGGTCCCCCCGATGCAAAGGGAGGGAGGAAGACCCTATGTCCCCGCAGACGGGAGCCAGTGTCCCAGGGTGTGGCCGTCTTTGGAAAGTACCACTGGCCAGTGTAGCTGGACCCGGCTTGGAATGGGCACGTCCATTCTACTTGGCCTCATGTGGTTTTAGACAAAGGTTATCAGCAGGCTGACATCAGATTTGGCTTGATGCCGTTCCCCCCCCCCCCCCCGATGCCCCAAAGTTCTTGTCACTGAAGAGTGCTTTGGAGCTCAGCGGAGATTGCCGCAGGCCCCCCATTTCCTGAGCTGCTTCCGTGCCAGGCAGGCAGCGTCCATAGTCGTCAGCCCCATCAAGGGACGGTGGCCCCTGAGGAAGACCAGCAGATAAATGGCACCAGCCACTCTTCTGAGTACTTTGCATACTCAACCCCCCTGGCAAGGTAGGTACCTCTGTTGTCCCCATATAACAGATAGGGAGACTGAGGCACAGAGAGGCTCCCAGCTAATCGGGGGCAAACCCTCTACTATATGTCTGTAGGGGGATGGTCGCAGCACAGTGTGGTAGGTGCTGTGGGCCGTGTTGGTACAGGGTGCTACCTGGGGCCCCCCACCCTAGCTGGAGGTGTGAGCCCGTAATAGGTTAGGTATACAGCACCCCAAAAATATTCCTTTCCAAATCACTGAAGGCCAGCATTCGCCCATAGCTCTGTCAGCAGGATTGTGTGCGCTCCAGTTCAAGGTAGTCCCCCGTTCATGGTGTGCCTGGTACGTGCCGAGTGCTGTGGCTGTGCTCTGGGGAAGAGGTGGGCCCCCTTCCAGGGGCCACAGTCCCGAGAGAGCAGTCAGGTATCGTGCGAGCCACGCTCCAGGGCAGGAAGCACTGCACAGCGTCTGCAGATCAGCGATCCCCTGGGTGAGAACGCACCAGCCTCCATGTAGGGGCCAGAGACTTCTCAGGGGGTCTCACAGGATTCACGGGCACCAGTGACACGGAGGGAAGGGCGGCCCAGGCCGTGGGATCAGCAAAGGGAAAAGCACAGAGGGGGCATCATAACCTGCTGGGAAAGAGGGGCATCTAGTTGCCGGGAAGGCCATGTGAGGGGTGGGCAGGGGCCAAGTCACTCTGGAAAAATCTTGAATGCCAGGCTCAGGGCTGTACCGGGAACCTTGAAGGCCTCTGTGCTTCAGGGGGACAGCAGGGTCAGATGAGAAGGAGCCCTCTGTCTGCAGGGGCGCTGGTTCCTCCCTTGCCCTTCCTGTCCGCTGACCCCATTTGGACCCTCACTCCTTTGCTGGACGCTCTTGAGTTCCCATGCTCTCGGCCTGCCCTTCCTCCTGCACCCTCTGCTGCACTCCTCCTGCTCTCCACTCTCCCCATCCTTGCTCCCCCATGTCCCTGTGCTCCCAGCGCCCTGCAGGCCGCAGCCTTCATCTTGCTGACCCCGCAGAAATCCTTTGACCGGGAGACCGCTCACAGCAGATTGCTGTATTTATAACATACTTCGGTGCTGGCCATCGCTGTGGCAGAGTTGTGTGTCTGTGGTGATACGGAGCCGCATCCAGAGGGGGCTGGCCCGGCTTCCCCACACATTTGTGCGCTATTTGGTGCACCTTCATACCTGCCCCCGGAGCCTCCAGTGGTGTGCACACCAACCTGCCACTCTAAGTGGTTGAATGGACAAAGGTTCTCCTGTCTCATTCCTGCCGAAAATTTCTACTGAGATCCCTCTAGAGAATGTTTTACTGTTCTGTTGTAAAAGTCCGATCTGTAACACACACACACACACACACACACACACACACACACACCCAGCCCCCAGCGAGCCCGGCCCCATGCTCCCATGCGATCCGGAACTTTGTGCTTCCCACCTCCTTGTGTTGCTTTGTTGTAAAAGTCCGATCCGTAACACACACACACACACACACACACACACACACACACACACCCAGCCCCCAGCGAGCCCGGAGATCCCTCTAGAGAATGTTTTACTGTTTTGTTGTAAAAGTCCGATCCATAACACACACACACACCCAGCCCCCAACGAGCCCGGCCCCATGCCCCCATGCGATCCGGAACTTTGTGCTTCCCACCTCCTTGTGTTGCTTTACGGTGTGAGCAGCCGCCTGTGTACGCGTATGCTACACAATATGACTTCGCTTTGCCTGATTTTGGTGACAAGTGGAATATTCGCTGTGTGGGTCCTTGCGTCCCTGAGGCCCCATGACTGTGGTGCTTTCACTCCCATTGCTGTTTAGAATTCCACCATCTGTTTACCCATCCTGTTGATTTGAGTGGTTTTCTCTGGACATTTTCCACAGCCCTGGTCATCTATAATTTCCTGAGCCTGTGCTATGAATACCTCGGGGGAGAAAGTTCCATCATGTCGGAGATCAGAGGGAAGCCCATCGAGTGAGTATGAAGTCTCCCCGGAGCCTCCCACACCACCCCGTTTCCTGGGCCTGACGTTCTTCGAGCTGTGCTGGTGTCAGCCAGACACACAGACCAGCTCTGCCCGTAACCAGGCCCTGTCGTGCCTCTCCTCACTTCCTGAGGGGCGCCATTCACGGGGACGTGGGGACGGCCTCGCCGGTTCTTGCTCTTTTTTCTTCCTGTCCCTTCCTGTCTGCCTGTTTCTCCCTCTTGCTCTCTTTCCATTCAGTACTTGGCAAGTTGGTTTGTTGCCCCCCGGGCCGGTGGAGCCCTGCTCCCTCATGCCCTCCCTGCACGAGCAAACTCTCCCCGAGTGCTTGGCCTCCAGGTGAAGGCTGCCTGGGATCTGTGTCCCGTTCCCAGCCCAGTCCGCTCTACCCAGGCTTGTGTGGATGTGAGGGAGGGTGGCCTCCCCCAGCCCCACCTTTCCCGAATCCTGGCTCTCTGCCTACCAACCTCTTCTTCTCTTGTCTCTTCCAGGTCCAGCTGTATGTACGGCACGTGCTGCCTCTGGGGAAAGACTTACTCCATTGGGTTCCTGCGGTTCTGCAAGCAGGTATGTGTCCCTGCACCTGCCCTGGTCAAGAGGTGCAGGCCAGGGCCCCGGAGCCTGGTGCTGCCCCTGCTCGTCCAGTGGCAGAGGCGGGCGTAGGGCCCGGAGGACCCTGCTTGTGGCGTTCCCATATCCCGTGAAGTACCCTAAAGCCCGAGCACCACTCCCCACGCTGTTAGGCATGCACGTGCATTAGCAGAGTGTGCTCCAAGGGGCAGCAGCAGGTGTCCTAAATGGGTCTGTGGCAGCCCTGGGCAGGAGGTGGTCCCGTACCTTTGCTCACTTCGGCCAGGCAGGTCTTAGGGGGGGGGGTGTGTGTGTGTGTGTATCAGGAAGTGCATGGGGATTCTAGAATCTCAGCTTGAAACCCCTCATCGGCTGCAGCTAGAGGCCAGAGGGCTTCTGCATGAAAGCTCCCTGCCAAGACGGGCCTGCGGGGTCTCTGGCCTGTTCCCCGTTTCCCAGCCGGCAGTCCACCAGCTTCCAGTTTCCTCGGCTGCCTCCCCTGTGGTCTCAAGGAGCCTGGGCGGAGGCGGTGTGGGGTTGTGGTGTAGCGCATGGGCCCGGGTGTCTGACCATCGGAGTTTGATTTTCAGCTTTCCCTCTTGACCGGGTGGCCTTGGCTAAGTTATGTAACCTCTCTGAGCCTGACTTGGTTTCCTCTTCTGTAAAGTAGGCCAAACGATACGTATCTCAAGGGATGGTCTAAGGCCCGGGTGGCGTGATGGATGGGAAGCAGTCAGCACAGACCGGCGCGGAGCCCACTCTTGTCTGAGTCTGACGTGCCACGCCCTGCTGGTGGTCGACCTCAGCCCAGTCTCCTCCGTGTGCCAGGACCTCTGGCAGCCCCTCCGGCGTCACCAAGAGTAGTCACAAGGGGAAATGAAAACCACAGCTGATCACCGTGGCCACCAGAGGGCTGGCCTTTCTACTCCCTTCTGTGCGGAGCCACTGCCGGCAGCGTGGGCACCCACACAAAGCACCTACCTGGACGGACCAGGTCTACACCACAGGCGGCTGCTTCCCGCTCTGCCTTCCCTTGGGCGTTCCTCCATTCACAATGTCCCTCCTGGGCCTGGAGGCAAAGAGTGAAAAGTGTCCTGGGGTCAGGGTGGGTGGGGCCTTCCAGAGCCTTTGTTTACCAGCCTTTCAGCCGCCCTGGGCCCAGCTGTGACTCACTGCCTTCCTTGATGAGTGTATTATGTACAAAGTTTTGATCCCATGATCACTAGCTTGCATAGCCTGGTTATAAATGATTCCCAGGCCCCGTGGGTTCGGATGTCCTGCTGCTGTTCTGGAAGGGCCAAGGAGAGGTAGTAAGAGGACAGAGGATAAAAGCAGCCTTTGCACCCCTTTTCCTCGGGAGAGAGCCCTCCTGAGTGAGAAAGCCTGGGCCAGGGCCCCCCCCAGGATCCGAATCTCCTGGAGAGCTGGTTCACAGTACGCATTCTCTGGTCAGCCAACTCCCCCCTCCCCCGCAGCCTGATGAAGAAGGTCTGGCATGGAGCTCTGGGTGCTGGGTCGTGTTTACAGCTCCACCAGTGGTTCTGATGTCCAGCCTGGCTTGGGAACCACTGCCTGATTTCTGACCCGATCCAGGGCAGTGGTTAGGTGAAGGCTGTGGGGCCTGCTAATGTGGACTCTGCTGCCACTTCAGCCTCTCTGTGCCTCGGTTTCCTCACCTATAACAGTACTTTGTTGGGGGGCTCTTGTGTGCCCCACTGACTGGGACGGCAGCAGCCTGTTGACAGGCTCTTAGCGCCCACGGTGCGCAGATTGCGATTCCTCCCTTCTCCCCAGATACTGGTCCCGCTCCCTCAAGGTGGGTGGTGGGGCCGGGGAGTTTGGGGGGGTTTGCTGGGGCAGCATTGCACCCCCATCACACGTGCTTCCACGCAGCTCAGGCCCCCCGGGACTCCCCACAAACTGCGCTCAGGTCCCCGGCGGGGCAGAAACTTTGGGTTCAACAGGTTACTTTCTCTGCCCCGGGGTCCTTGCCCGACTTGAAGCCACACTGGCTCAGCCTTTTAAAGCTGCTCCCCCCTCCACAGAAGGGGCCTTGTGGCTTAGATGTATTGATCTCAAGAGCATGGTGTTTCTGCTGGTTTTATGGGCACCGTGGGTGGTCCTTGACTTTGCTGGAGCCTCTGGAGGGCACTGTGAGAACCTGGTTCAGGAATTCTTCCAGTGGCTGAGCGGGCCAGGGGAGGCCCTTATTGAACACATAGAGAGGGGAGAGCTTCCAGAAGACACTGCTGTGTTCTTCAGCCCTGTGATGTGGGGTCCCCTCCAGCCCCAGTGAGACCCGGGGGTGGACAAGGAGGACGGGAGGAGGCTTCGAGCAGGACCCTGGCCCCCTTCCTGCTGCCGTCCATCACCAGCGTCTACCCCCTTGCCCGCGTCCGCTCCTGGCCGCTCGGTCTTGGTAGGAGCTCCTCCCTCTGCTTGTCCCTGTTGTGTCTCTGGCATGTTCCTGCTGACCCCTCCAGCGGCCGGCCTGCCTGCCTGCCTGCCTCCCTCCTTCCGTCTGTGCGCACGACTGCATTGCGCGGCTGTCCTCTAACAGATTCTGTCTCTCCCTGCCGACGGCGGTCCCCTCGGGGCAGGACATCGGGCCCCCTCTCCCCGGCCCCTCAGCATCCAGCACAGGCCCAGCGGGCCAGAGGAGGTGCTTGTCACACAGTTTCTTTGCTCGTCCTCGACTCTTGACCTTCTCCCCCACCAGGCCACCCTGCAGTTCTGCGTGGTGAAGCCACTCATGGCTGTCAGCACTGTGGTCCTCCAGGCCTTCGGCAAGTACCGGGATGGTGACTTTGAGTAAGCAGAGGGTCGCCCCGACAGGCGTGAGGGGAGGAGTGTCAGCGCGGGAGTTGGTGGCCCTGCCCAGAGGCTGATGCCCCCGCCTTAGGGAAGGGGGTGGCTGCAGACCGGCCCCATGCCCCTGACCTTCCTCCGAGGGGACGCCGAGCCCGGCCCGGCCCTCCTCACGCCTCCTTGCACCCCTGAGTTGCAAGGCCCAAGCCTGGCGGTGACCACCATCCCACTTGGCCCCGCCTACAGACTGGTGCCCCAGGGGTGGGCCCAGAAGGGATAGTGACCACCCCCAGGGCAGGGAGCAAGAAGGTCAGAGCCCTGAGAGGCCTGTCTTGAGTCCCCAGGCAGAAGGCTTCTCCCGTGTAGATTTCCTTTTGTTTTGGGAGTTAGTGAAAGTGACCGTGTATCCAGGCCCCGAGCTTGCAGACACTTGGCGCATACCGCCTGCACCCCCCGCGTGACAGCCCTGCCGGGGCAGGTGAGCAAACGGGGGCTCAGGGGGGACATGACTTGGATCAAGAGAAAAGAGCAGAGCCACGCTCTACGTTATTCTCACACCTGTTGCCGGACCATCGGGCTGAGCTCCCCACCCCTGGTCCTAGTGGCTTCCATGTCTATGTCCCCACCAGGAGCCTGGGCACCAGAGCAGAGGCGGCAGGGCTGACCTTCACCGCGGGCGCACACCCTCGCACACCTCCCCTCCACCCCCTGCTTCTTGGCCACTTGGATCCCTTTCTTCAGTGGCTCGTGGAGCACTGCTTGGGGAGCATTGCTGAGAGCCATGGGGGTTGGCAGACTGGCAGGGCAGAGGCGGGAGGGAGGCCTCTTGTCCCTCCGAAGGCTCTGTCCAAGCCAGAGAACACTCCCCGTTCCCACAGTGTCACCAGCGGCTACCTCTACGTGACCATCATCTACAACATCTCCGTCAGCCTGGCCCTCTACGCCCTCTTCCTTTTCTACTTTGCCACCCGGGACCTGCTTAGCCCCTACAGCCCCGTCCTCAAGTTCTTCATGGTCAAGTCCGTCATTTTTCTCTCCTTTTGGCAAGGTGAGCCTCTTCCCAGGCCCCTGAGGCCCATGCTGTCCCTGGGCCATCCCAGCCTAGAGCCCAGACCTCTGTCCACCGGGAGCCTCCTGGGCATGAAGTCTAGGCCCTCAGGGACCTTTCACAGGAGCCATGGGGGACCTTCTGTGGGGCTGCTTCATGGGCGGGGGACCCAGGGGACCCCCGGTGTTGGCGTCCAGCAAGGAGCTAGCGGAGTGGGGTTTCCCAGAGGCCTCAGCTTGGTGTTGGCATCCCAACCCTACCGGAGCAGTCATGGACCCCACTGCCGTCCTTGCTGGTGGGGGTGGCATTTGGAGGGCTGCTGCATGAGGAAAGGGCAACAGGATAGGGGTCCAGTCTAGGGCCCCATGCCCACGCCTCCTCTTCCAGGCATGCTCCTGGCCATCCTGGAGAAGTGTGGGGCCATCCCCAAGATCCACTCAGCCCGCGTGTCCGTGGGCGAGGGCACCGTGGCCGCCGGCTACCAGGACTTCATCATCTGTGTGGAGATGTTCTTCGCAGCTCTGGCCCTGCGGCACGCCTTCACCTACAAGGTCTACGCTGACAAGCGGCTGGATGCGCAAGGTACGAGCCAGCAGCCTGGAGACCCCCCCACCCCCACCCCAGCAGGAGAAGCCCTCCCTGGCCCTGCCCCATGGCCCTCCTGCCACCCAGTGTCCAACAGGTGGTGACAGCCCAGGTGTCTCCTGCCCGCTGGTGGGAAAGGGTCCACGCAGGTCGAGGCTCTCCTGCCCTGCACCCCCAACACAAGGTTGCGGGGGGGTGAGGTAGGGGAGGTCCCAGCAGCTGAGCCCACCTGACTCTTGCAGCAGGCCTGGAGTCTGGAGAGCCCCACGGGAAGGTCAGGACAGAGACCCCAGAGTAAACAGGTTTCCTGGGGCTCTGCACACCAGACTCGGCTTTCCATTCTATCCTGTAATTCCCTCGGCTCTTAAGTTCTCCATCTTTTTATATCTGGGATTCCGTCTAAGAAACAGACTCAGATGGGCATCGTTTTTAACAGCTTGCTTTTTACAGCTGCTCATTTTCCTCTTTGTTGGAAGAGGTTGGCAACCCCAGTTGTACATTAGGACGCCCCGGAGAGTCCAAGTCCCACGTCTGGGGCCCCCCTCCCCGAGACTCGACAATGAGTGGTCTGGGCTTGGACGGCGGCGGCGGGGGGTTTCCCAGCTCCCCCGGGCCTCTGGCTGCTACTGGGCAGAGGGGATGGTGGGGGGTGGCGGCAGAGGAGACCAGGAATGCCTGAAATGACTTCTCCGGTGAGGAGGCGGGAGGGTCTGGGGAGGGGACGCTCCTACTCTAACACGCCACCCCCCAGGAGTCAGGCTGCTGCCGCTGCCTTCCATGTGGCCACAGACGAGAACCCCACTTCCCCGGGCCTAGCGCCGAGGCCCACCACAGGCCCTGGGGAGTGGGGTGCTGCAGCAGGGCCCCTCGGCTCCTTCCCCTTCTTACTCAGGCGCTCTCTCCCTGGCCTGAAAGAGACCTGCCGGCCCCTTCTGGACGGGCCGCCACTCCAGGCCGCTAGGCCGCCTGGCTCTTGTGCACCCAGCTGTGTTCTCCCAGCACACTTGGCGGAGGGCTGTCAGCACCCCTTCTTCTGTTTGTGATCGCACACCTACCCAGTGCTGGCCGCCTCGCTGCTGTCCCACCCGTTTCCCTCTGGGTCCCCAGATCTGGCAAGCACCCACTCAGTGTTGAGGGCGATGACCCTTGGACCCGCTCCCGACAGAGCCTGTGCCCTGAGGAAAGTCACCCTTGTGCCTG
This sequence comes from Leptonychotes weddellii, assembly GCF_054177405.1. Taxonomy (NCBI): domain Eukaryota; kingdom Metazoa; phylum Chordata; class Mammalia; order Carnivora; family Phocidae; genus Leptonychotes; species Leptonychotes weddellii. The sequence goes on along the minus strand of NC_138373.1, from coordinate 150,854,835 downwards.
GAGCCTAGGGCCATAGCAGAGAACCCTCTCTGGACCCTCGAGGTTTAAAATGTCGCACATGGGGACTCTGCAGAGGCCCAGCGGACACCTGGGCTTTATCTTCCCACCCACTGCTCCTGGACCACCAGCCCAGCAAAGAACAGCGTGGCCAGAAACCCAGCTATAGCAAAGACCCCAGCCCAGCCCTACCGGGGAAAGGTGGGACCCCACCTCTGTGCTGGACGCACTAATCCCTCAGCCTTGCAGTCGGGCTTGGGTCCCCAGCTGCCCTTCCTGGGGGATCTGTGCGGGGAACCACACCCCCTTGCCCCCCAGCCTTGATTTCCTTGTCTGTGAAGTGTTGTGACGTTCATAAAGCACACGGCACAGGCTTAGAAATTCCAGCCAAGCCTAAAGAGAAGTGGGGGTGCTGGGGTCCCAACTTAGATGTGGAGGTGGGGCCTCGACCACCATCCTGGGTATCTGCTGGGGGTTCTCCCGTGCCCCCGGACGAGAGTGTGAGAGGAGTTATCCCTGGGCGGACATGCCCCCCGCCCCGGGTGCCAGGCTCCGAGGGGGCCGCAGGGGCTGCTGGGTGGGGGCGGGAAGGGTGTCTGGTGCGGTGTGCAGGCCTCGGTGGTGGGCAGATGGTGTCACTCAGCTGTCTCTTGTCTTCTCTATTTCTCTGGCTTCTCTCCCCCTCCCCTGTCCCCCTCCGCCCTGCTTCTGCCCCGGGTTTGGCTGCGGGCAGTGCCAACATACGGCCCTTACGGTAGGTTCTGCTCTCGGTCTGCACGTCTGTCCTGCACGTCAGTCGTGGTCACCGTCACCGGCATGCCTCTCTCCCTAGCCCCTTTTCTGTGTTCCTGTCTCACAGGCACCCCCAGGCAGCGGAGCTCAGAGCCCCTGTCTGCCAAGGGCTGCCCCCGTAGAGTTTGCCTGCTTCCGTCCTGGTCTCTCAGTGTTCTGGATTATGCCCTGCTGGGTCCTGGGGGCACAGTGCGTGTTACTGGGAAATCCATGGCGGAGAACACGAAGGTGGAAAGGACATGCCAGATTTGAATTTGAAGACCTGGGCTTATCCCTTACCTCTCGGTTTTGGGGGCCGGGGCCACTTCTCCCCGCTGAACCCATGGTGGGGAGAGTTCCTTAGAGGGGAAGTTAGGAGGAAGCGCATCAGGGCTGGTGGCTTCCGCCCCCTCAGAGGGGAGCTGGTGAGGATTTACGGGTCAGCCCCACTGTGGGTGCCGGCAGACACCCTGTCCTGACAGAGCTGGTCTGCAGGCTCTGGTGCGCTCTGCTCCCAGGAGTGAAGGGGGACCCCGGGGAGGGGGCGGGGCTAGCTCTCCGGGGCCCCTCCCCCGGCCCTCCCGGCCTCCATTCCCCACCCTGGGTCCCTTCCCACCAGCCAGACTTGCCAGCCCCCCCAGGGGCTGCTCACCTGCACTCTCCGCCCCAGCCAGAGGAGCCATCTCTTTGCCTGTGCCTCCTTGTGCCCGGGACCCCATTCTCTGTTGGGTGACACAGCCTCGGGGTGGGGGTCGGTCCCAGGACAAGGGGCTCCCTGCCACCCCAGCCGCTCACCCCCCGCCTCTGGGCTCCCACCCTGCAGGCCGCTGCGCCCCCATGAAGAGCATCTCCAGCAGCCTCAAGGAGACCATGAACCCACACGACATCGTGCAGGACGCCATCCACAACTTCTCGCCCGCCTACCAGCAGTACACGCAGCAGTCCACCCTGGAGCCCGGGCCCGCTTGGCGCGGCGGCGCCCACAGCCTCTCGCGCTCCCACAGCCTCAGTGGCGCCCGCGACAATGAGAAGACTCTGCTGCTTAGCTCTGATGACGAGTTCTAGGTGCGGCTGCTGGTGGGGAGGACTGGCACCTTGGCCCGGGGCAGGGTGTGCGCCCCTCCAGCCCCGCACGCGGGCCGGGAGGCAGCCTGGCACAGCTTTGGCGTTGCCCGTTAATTTATTGGACCAGAAACACTCACCTGTTGCTTCCAGAGGAACAGCCAGAAGCTGTGGGCCCAGGGGACCGGACCGCCCAGGCTCACAACGAGCCTTCAGGAATATTTATACGAGGCCACCCCTGCTTCCGGGCGAGGGACAGAGGACACTGTGCGCGACTGCTGTGCCCCTGTGGCTTGTCCTGCGGCGGCATGGTGGGACCAGCTGTGGCCATGGTGGACCAGCAGCCGCGGCCCTCTCAGCCCCCACGCGGCTCATCCCCTCCCCCATGAGACTTAAGCCCTGCCCCCAACACCGTGCAATACTCTGACCTGGGCTCTTTCCTGCCTGCTCCTGCCCTCTTGCCCCCTGTCCACGCTAGATTAGCCTCACCCTGGGCCAGAGGGGCAGGAGGGAACCCAGATGCTCCCTGCCGCCCCTCCTGACCCAGGCCTGCCTGGCATGCTGCAAGGACCAGAGCGGCACCAAGAGCCACGTGTCCCACGTCGGAAGGGCACTCAGGTGCATCTGGGCCCTTCTGTTGACGAGGCCTCTCCAAGCAGGGCTCCCTGGGCCCCTGGGTGTCCTCTCCGTGGCTGCCCTGCCTGCCTGCCTCATGCCCCTTCCTCCTGGCCTGCTGAGGGCAGCCAGTGGCCCACACTGCCCTGTCACTTGGGGTCTGTCTTCTGGAGAGCATTTTGGGCAGAGCCCCTGCTTCCAGGCTGCTGAAGGGGTTGGCGGCTCCCAGCCCCTCCTTCCCAGGCTGAGCAATGAGAACCTCCACAGGGTCCTGGTCTCTCCCTAGGGCTTCTCCTTCCCGTTTCAGGGGAAGGGTCTGAGTCTCCACATGTCAGACCGGCTTCTGGAGGAACAGTCCTATGGGAGGGAGGATAGAAGGAGGGGGCGTGCAGCAAGGAGCTGGGAAGTGGGAGGAGTGACCCCAGACTCCTCTCCCTGGCGCCGTATCCACACAGGGCCTGGTGTCCTGCCTCGCCTGGCCCCTCGGCCCATCTCTTCTGTGCCTTAGTCACATATGAAAGCTGCCCCTTCCTAGGCCCTCAGTCTGTCTGGCCACAGACACTGCCTGGGGGCCCCTGTCAAGCTCCTGGCACTCAGAGGATCCTGCTGCGCTGGGCCAAGCACCCTTGGACAGGCCTTAGGGGTGTCCAGGATCGCCAGTCCCCTCCCCTCGCTCACCTCCACACCCATATACCCGGAGCCTCCGAGGGCCAGAGCCCCCAGGCAGGCCGGCTTACACCGGCCACTGTCTTAGGAGGAGCTCCTACAGGCAGAGCGTTCTGTCATTTGGAACCCAGATGGCACTTGGGTTTGGGCTGTAACAGCCTGGAGAAGGTGGTACGGTGAGGAGGGCCCCGGCCTGTGGCACCGGAACTTCAACCGTGGAGTCTCTTCCTTTTCCTTCATTCCTGGAATGAAGTGTGCCAAGGGCCCGGTGGGGGATTCCACCCCAGTCGTCTTCCCAGGCTGCCTTTGGCCCTGTGACCAAGCCAGCCCCCCCGGGGTCACAGAGGCCTGTCCGGTGGGCCTGGCCAGCTGGTACCAAGCTGCCCAGGAAGGTGGCAGGTGGGAGCAGGCTGTCTGAGATCCTCGGTCCCCACTCCCCCCTTTGCTTTCACAAATCTGTGTGATTCTCCTTCCAGGCCAAAGTGTGCTGCCGACTCCCTGCTCCCTGTTCTTGGCCCACCCTGGCACTTGCTGGCTAGCATGGTTTGTGGGGGGGACACGGGGGTGGGGGGGACTCCAGCGGAGTCGAGGGGCCAGGAACGCGTGCCCGCCCACTCCACCCTTCCTTCCTAGGATGCATAACCTTTTTTTTTTTTTTTTAATTCCTCCTCCCCCACCCCGATAGAGTAGATCTTTGTACATAAAAAATACTTGAAAACCGAACTGGATGATGTATGAGAGGACAGAGTCCCCTAGTTTTGTATCTTGTGTATGACTGCCATGAATTCCACCAGAAAGCCGCTCTATTTTGGTCTCTGTGACATTTTAAATGCGTGACAGAAGTGAGCAAATAAAGTGAGAAATATATATATATGAGATAATATAGATTGTATTGAAATCTCTTCTGCCTGTGGGTGCGGTTTTTTCCTTCCTCTTCCCTGCCGCCCGAGTGTGTGTTTGGGGCTGGATTTGGCGGTTGTGGGCAGGGGTCTCCTAAGAAACTGGCTTCCTTCCAGGGCACGATGTGTAGGTGATGGGGGAATGCACAGTGCCGGAGACGGACACTGAGGTCCAGGCTCCCCTCCGGACGAACGGTCTCGGGGGGACCCAGGGGCAGCTTTGGTCACAAGGGGCCCACCCTCCCCACCCTCCCGTGCTGGTGTGTGCAGTGGGTTGATGCCCCGTTGCCCCTTCTGTCAGCCAGCCAGAGGGGGCCCCACCGGAACGCGGGCAGCCCCATTCCTACAGGTGTCTCCCAGGGGCTTGAAGGGATTTCCAGGGCTCCTTACTCCTTGCAGGCTATCTTCCTGCCTCCCTGAACCCACCCCCCACCCCTGCCTCTGGAGCCGGGCCTGCGGGGCCGCCGGGCTGCCAGGCCAGGTGCCTGGCCACACAGGGCACCTTCCGGCCACCCCACCTTTGGGGAGGAGGGCCTGGCCTGCTGACAGGAGCGCTCAGGAATGCGGCGTGGGCGGGGAACTTCCCAGCCAGCCACGAAACTCCACTTGTCCCGCCCGTGGCTTCCTGCTGCCCTTTCGCACAGGCCTGAGCTCAGCATCCCAGGATGGGGTCAGGATGGCGGGCCTCAACCTGAGAGGGGGCGAAAGGCCAGTGGGCGCAGCCAACCCGAGTGGTTTGGCCCTTCCCCAACTTTCGAAGCCCACAGCTGCCACAGACGTGGCCTTTTCCCTCAGCCCAGCCCCGCCACCTCTCTAGACAGAAACCCCCCTCACTGCAGTTTGTGCGTGTGTGCGCGCTGTTGTGAACGTCTGCGCTGCACGTTAAAGCTTGCAGCCCCTTGGGCTCCCGGTGCTTGTCACACCTAGGTCCTCATGGTACAGCGAGGCTGCAAGAAGCTAAAGAAATAAATCATCAGAGGCCACACAGCTAGAAAAAGGCACACCTGGATTCAAACCCCGATTTCCCTGACCCACAGACCACTGTACCCTCCACTCCTTTTCAGGCTGTCCCCGAAGGGCTGGCAGATTGGGCTGAGATTACAGCGAGTCAGAGCCTAAGATGAGACACAGGGTCGCCTTTTAGGCCTGCAGGCTGGGACTGAAGAAGCCACTTCTCTCTCGGCCTCCCTGTGCCTTCCGGAACATGGGGAAAATATTTTCTACTTGGCTGTGTAAAGTCAGGCCTCGGTGGGAAAGTGCTGGAAAGATTACTCTTAAATCCGGGAATTTTCCTCTGGGCGGGACTGTTTATTCACTGAAGGGATGCCAGGGATTTAACCCTACATTTCATTGTCCTCCTGGCTTTGTTTTCCCCTGGGAGGCTCCAGGGAACCAGACAGAAGAACAGAGGTTTTAGCACCAACCCCCCTCCAAACCCCCCCGCCCCAAGCAAGAGCTAGTCCTCCCCTCCAGCAGAGGGGCCTGCCTGGGGTTGAAAACAGAACTCCAGCTTCAGTCCTTCATTCAGAACCCATCCCACCCACCCCACCCCACCCCCAAAAAAAACCCCATAGCCCAGGGACTTAAACTGCGTCACTGTGGGAAAAAGAGAACTTGACTTTATTCAGAAAGTCTACAAAATACAGAAGGCGGATAACTCGCTTACTGTAAGTCAGAAAATAAATAAATTCTGGGGGCCGGGCAAGTTTTTTTTTTTTAAACATTTTTTTGGTTGTTGCCATCCGGCTTTCCCTAAATATAAGATAAAATGTGATTTATTTGCAGATATAAAATACAAAGTCCAGCACAGGACCACACACCACACAGTGGGTGCTAGGCTTCTGGCTGGGGAGAATAACTTAGATTCGTGCAATAAATAAACAGCTGTATACAGGGCGGGAGGGTTGGGGCTGGGCTCCCCAGGAGAATGGCAGTCAATGGCAGTCAATGGCAGTGGCCAGCCCCCAAGCCACAGTGGTCCTTCTCAGGACCCCCACTCCTGGCTGCAAGACCTCAGGATCTGTCTTCTCATCTCCCCACCTGCCACAGTCGATGGTCGCCTCCTTGGTCCCCTTTCTCTTTGGCCAGCTCCTTCCATCTCTTCCATCCGTATCACCTTCTCAGGCCCTCTACTTCTCTTCCCCTACCTCACAGAGGCGGCTCCCAGGCCAGGGAGGCCCTTCCATCATCCTTTCCAGTCCGTGGCCACAATGCCCCTGACAACCCCGGCTGGTACCCTGGCTGGAATCTCAGGGCAGCAGTGAAAAGACCTGGCTTTTTCCAGCTCAGCCACGACGCACAGATGGCCTTGAGCACTGGCCTGTCTGCTGGAGGCCTGTTTCCCTGTTAACTGGCCTTCACTGGGTGATGTCTGATGATTCTCCCAGCTTTGGAAGGCCAGGCACCCCCAGGCCCAGAGCAGAGGTGGGAGCATCAGCTTCCCAGCCCCAGGAGACACATATAGGAACCAGACCTAGTCCTGAGTCCTGGGAGGGTGCGGAGGGGCTAGGGTATGGTCTGAGCAAATGCTTTACAAAATGAGGGGTAGCCCTCTTCTCCGGGACAGCCCTTCTCTAATCCGCTCTGTATCCCATCCTCCCAGTCTAAGAAGGCTGGACTTTCAGCCAAGAGAGACCCCAGACTCCAACACCACCCTACCATTCTCACC
>NC_138373.1:150840249-150848057 GCF_054177405.1 Leptonychotes weddellii | reverse complement strand
GGGGGGGGGGGGGGTCGGGGGACGGGGTCGGAGGGGCGTGGCTTGGCAGGGGGTGGGGCGGGCACTAGGAGCAGGCGGCAGAGGTGGGGCCGGGGGCGGGGCCGGGGGCGGGGGTGGGGGCCGGCCCCGGCCCCGTCCCCGACCCCGGGGCCGACTTGACGATGGTGATGACGCTGGCGGGCGCCACGAGCGCGGCGGGCCCACGAGCGGCCACGGAGCGCGCGAAGCCCTGCAGCGCCTCGCACTTGCCGCGCAGCGCGTCGAGCTCCAGGCGCATGGCTGCGTTCTCGCGCGCCAGCTTGTCCACCTCGCGCTCCAGCTCCGACTTCTGCTTCTGCAGCTCCTCCTTCTGGCACACGCGCTTCACGCGGCAGCTGGCGGCGTAGCCGCGGTTCTTGAGCGTGCGGCGTCGCTGCTTGAGCCGCGTCACCTCCTCGGCGGAGAGCCCGCGCAGGTGCCGGTTCAGCTCGCGCACCGACAGCCCCATCAGCGCCTCGTCCGACAGGTGCGGCGTGTTCTCGCTCAGCTCACGCTTGATCTGGGGGCAGCATGTTGGGCACATGGGGAAACTGAGGCCCAGGTTCGCGCCCTGCTTGTGGGCCCCGGCCCTGGGCCTGGCGCGCAGCAGGTGCTGGAGACGGCTCCCCCCACCCACCCCCCCGATGCTCCCCCTGCACCACCATAGGCCCAGACTTAGAGGCTGGACTTGCTCCAAGGCCCCAAACGGGAGGGCAAGGAATCCAGAAAGGGGAAACTGGGCCAAACCGGGATCTGAACATAAAAGGAACCACCACGCGGGGGCTTGGCCCAAATTCTAACCCAGTGCCCCAGCCTGGACTCAGCCAGAGAAACCTGGTCCAGAAAGCACCTTTTAAGTCCTCTCTAGCCCAGTAAGCGTGGTTCCGATGGGGAAGCCGGCCCAGAGAGGGAAGTGACCTGTCCCAGGAGGCACACAGCCTACCACCAGAGCCCAGGCCTCTTGGTTTCCAGCCCAGGGCCCGTCCCGGGGCCTCATGAACACCTGAAGCCTGCTGAGCCACCCTTGAGGATTCCAGGAACTGAAGTTGGGAAGTTGGGATGGGACAGTGAGCCTAGGCAAGGAGGGAGGGGGAGGACAGGGACAACAGGGGCTGCCTCCTTACCTTCAGGGCTTTGCTGGATAAGGGATCCACAGACATGTTTGCAGAAGGTGCCCTCTGGGCTGAGACCTAGGAGAGAAAGGAGACCAAGATCACTTTTTTTTTTCTACTTTGAATAAAACCCAAACTCACTACCTTGGCATTCAAGGCCTCTGCTGTTCTGGAAGTCCTGTCATACCACCTTTCTCTGTCCCAATGGTCCAGCCACACTGGCTCCCTTGAGTGGTTCATTCCAGCCTCAGGGCCTTTGCACTTGCTGCTCTCTTTACTGCTGTCTTCCTTTTACCTCCTCACAGTGACTCTTCACTGAGAGCTTTGCCAAATGTCACCTCTTCGAAGTGGTCTAACCATCCCTGCTAAACACCTCCTGTATCATGACATCACCCCATTTGCTAACCCTCATAGTCACCTCTTCTGCAATTATTTTGTTTGGTTACTTGGTTATCTCTGTCCCACCTCTCCTCCACCAAAATGCAAACTCAGGAGGACTCGGTCTTGCCTGGCCTACCATGGCATCAATGTGCCTCAATCAGTGCCTGGCACATATAAATATGCATGGACACCCCCCCCGCCCCAGCCAGCCATTCTCCCACATGGGGTCCAGATATGCCTCTTTGATTTTTTTTTAACTTTTCACTAAAGTATAACCTATATACAGCAAAGTACACAAACCATATTTGGAGCACCTGGCTGGCTCAGTTGGTAGAGTATGCGACTCCTGATCTCAGGGTCATGAGCGAGCCCCATGCTGGGCATAAAGCTTACTTAAAAAAAATGCATATATATATATATATATATATATATATGCTAGTCAATGACTTTTCAGAGTCCAACCTGCAGCCCATCAAAATAACACGTAACCAGTCCCTTCCCCTCTCCCCCAGCCCACGCCCTCCTCATCCAAATCTGTCTTGGGAAAGCTTTCCCCGCCTGGCAGCTACCCAACACTAATTCAGCACCGTCCTGGGCAGACAGGGCAGCCATACCCTAAACCGATGAGGGGTCCAGTGGCCCTCAGTGTCTCCCCCACAGGCCTGAAAGTTCCACGTCCCTTCAACAAATATTTTTTGAGCGTCTACTCTATGCCAGACATTGGCATTGGGGAGACATGGAGGGTACCTTCTGGAGGCCCGTGGCCATTGCTCGGGGCCGAGAAGAGGACTGTCTCCCAAAGCCCCCTTGAAAGCAGCAGTCCTCTCTGTCCCCAGCAGATTGTTAGCCTGTGTTTCCTCATCTGATAATCGGCAAGGGGAGGCGTGGTGGTGAGGAGCGAAGGGGACAGGGCGGGAAGATGCTCTGTGGCCTGAGATGCAGTATCCTATCGATCTCATTTGCAGTACCCAGGATGCTAGAGAGCAGCAGGGGCAAACGGGGTCCAAACCCTGGTTTCTCGAGTTTTCTGTGGGGCCCACCTCACAGCCTCAGCTCGGCCTCTGACACATTCCCACAGGTCCGGGTGTCCCTGGGACACGCTGTAGAGAAATGCAAAGTGCATGGACTTTGGTGCCAGACACCCGTGGGGCCTTTGATGGTGGTTCCCCCCACTAGCTCTGATTCTGGCCGATCGGGTAACCACTCTGTGCCTCAGTTTCCCCAGGGGTGACCCAGAGTGTGTTAGGTAACTCATGTTACTTCCCTCTCAGAACCGTCCCACAGTTCCCATCTCACTGGAAGTAAAAGCCAAAGTCATCACAATGGCCCACAAGCCGCTGCATGTGGCCCGAGCGTAGGCCTCTGACTTCAGCTCCTGCTTGGCTCCCCTTCCCCAATCTGCTCCAGCCACACCCTCCTCCTTGTTGTTCCTCACATACGCCACGCATGCTCCTCCCCAGGGCCTTTGCACTGGCTGTTCCCTGGGCCTGGCTTTCTCTTCTCCTAGATGGCCACCAAGCTTGTTTCTCACCTTCAGGTCTCTTCAAATCTCCGGTTCTCAGTCCATTTAGAATTCCTAGCCCCTGGTTCACACACACACACCCCCACACACTCTCTCTCTCTCTCTCTCTCTCTCTCTCTCTCCACCTCCCTTCCCTACCTCACGTTTCTCCAAGGTACTTTCCACTGTATATATTCTCATTCATCTATTGTACATATTTGCTCAGTGTCTGCCTCCCCATTAGAGGCCCAGCTCCATGGCAGCCAAGATTCTGCCTTGTCCTCTGCCGCATCTCCAGTGCCCAGAGCCCGGCACACAGCACATGCTCAAGTAATGGTGGTTGAATTCTCAGGGTGACTCGGACCGAGATGCAGAAAGCCCCAGGCTTCTCTGGAGTCCCCCCGCAACTCTGGGCCCATACAGCCGGGGGCTCTGACACCCCAGAGGGAAGGAGTGGGACAGGAAGGGGAAGGTGGCCTTTGAAGAGATCCCCTCCTAAAGGCAGCCACCAAGGCCCTCGGGCTGGGAAGGTCTTCAGAGCCATCCAAGCTTCTTGTAGTGTCGCTGGGGCCCAGAAAGTCCGAAGTCAGGAGCCTGGCCTTTCACAGACGCCACTAGAGACCCTCATACACCACCCCCATCAATCCTGCCCTTCAATACAGTCCTCTTAAAGGGCCGCTTCCCCTCCCCCGCCACACACACACACCTAGGGAGGGCCTAGAATGCTCTCCTGCTGGCTTCCACTCATCCTCTACACAGCAACCGGAGGATCTTTCCAGCATGTGACTCTGACCATGTCACCACCCAGAGGAAAACCTTCCGTGGCTCCTTCCTATCCCTGGGACAGAGTCCAGGCCCACCTGCGTGGCATCCCAGGCCTGTCAGCACTGCCCACCTCCGTTTGGCACCTCCGCCGCGCCGAATTTCTTTCACTTCCTCTCTCCCACACCCTGTTCCCTCTGGGCCACTCCACACCCTGTGACACTTCTCCCCTGACTTTATCTGGAAGATTCCTGCTCATCCTTCCTCCTCCAGGAAGCCCTCCCGGACCCACAGAACTTCTCAGGCGCCGCCCACCCTAGCGCTTCTCCCCGTCTTGTAATGGTCTGTTCCCTTGTCTCCCCACCGGACAGGGAGCTCCGCGGCAGGAAGCAGGCCGAAGCAGTTCTGGGTGCTGAGGCCAGCCGCACAGGGCCCGGCCGGGGACAGGCACTGGTGAGATGTGGGCGGGTGGTCTCTGACACCATGACCCAGCTTGTCAGTGTCTGAACCGAGTGCCAAGCCCAAGCCTCGCTGAACACTGTCCAGGAGAAAAACCTCCTGCCCTGTCTTCAACTCTTCCTCCTTTCCATCTGCTTCCTTGCTTCCGCATGGCAAGGATTATACACAGATGCCAGGAAGATGGGAAGGGAGAAGGGGTTCCACCCTCATGATGCTTGGCCCCCAGCTGGGGTATGGGACGCAAGGAAAGGAGCAATGGATTGAGGCAAGCCTGGGTTTGAGCCCCATCTCTGTCTTCTCCAGGTTGTGTGACCTGGGGCAAGGCCCACCTCTCTGGGTCTCCACTATTCCAACTGCAGGATCAGAAAATACCTGCCAAGAGGTACAAACTGTAGAGCCCCGTGAGCACCTGGGGGTTATTAGAATGGCTGAGTCTGTCCAGGAGGGGTCAGGCCGGTAGCAGGCGCTGGGACCTTGCTTGGCCTCCACATCTCCTGGCTGGCTGGGGTCACACAGGAAAGGGCCCTGGAGGGCATCTGGCCCTGCCTCCTCACTTAGCCCAAAAGGGAGGGGTATCTCTTGCCTGAAGTCGCACAGCAGGTAAATGGTCCTGACCCCCCAGTTCAAGGCCCTTTATTCAGTGCCAGCCCCCACATCTCTTGCCCACCCCACCCCTATTTTTTCTCTTCTTCCCTTTGAGGCCAGCAGAGTCGAACTCCAAGGTCTGCAGGTTCCCAGCGTTCTTTTGGAGGCACGGAGAATGAACTTACTCTCAGGGACTGACGGCGGGCCTGGCCCCGTCAGCAGCCACCAGCCCTCCTGCACTCCCCTCTCTGGCCCCTAGTCCACTCCAGAGACATCCTGTAGACGGCCCACCCACTGGCCTGGGCTCCTCTCTGGCTGCTGAACCATTCTGCTTCCTCTGTGAGGACAGAGGGAAAAAATGTGTTTTCCTGGGCCTTGGCAGCCAGCGCTGGGGCAGCCTCCTCCCTGCTGGAAGGGGAGCAAAGCTGGGAGAACCCAGCACCGCAGGGAAGCAGGGGCCTTGCAGTCTAGCTCTGGTTCCACCACCCACTCACACCGCGCGGCCTCAGATCGGTCACTCCCCTCTCTGGGCCTCAGTTTCCCACCATGCCCAACCCTCCACCGAGCCTAGAGTACCTTCCAGCACTGATTATTTTGGAGTTTTGAGTGTCAGATTCTGGTCCAGAGTGGAGCTCCAAGACCACCAACAGAGCGGAGGCCCTGGAGGAAGGGAAAGGCAATCAGGGAAGGCTTCTTGGAGGCAGGGGGCATGAGAACACAAACTCTGAGACTGTCAGCCTTGACCATCCCTCTGCTCCACCTGCATAGCCAGGGACCACTTCCCCTTTCAGCGGAACTATGACCACAGCTGCCTCCTCACTGGCCTCTGGTCTTACTTGCCTCCACTGCTGGCCCTGTCATCTGTCCTCCCCGTAGAGCTGTCAGAGGGAGCACTGCAGACGGCTGACACAAACCTACAAACCTGCCCAGGCTCAGCCCACTTCAAAACCCTGCCAGGCCAGCCTCCCCTCCAGCCTGCCAGTGGGGCCCCCAGGTCTCCACTGGATTCTCTCTCTGCTCTCTCCCAGGATCCTCATGCTCACAACAAATGAAGGAAAGGACAGTAAACCCTACCATCCTTGTACATTTCCCACAGGGAGTGTGTCTGTGTGCATGCGTGAATGTGTGTGCGTGCGTGTGAGGGAGGATGGCACGTGGGTCCTGAAGGATCTGCTCACTTTTGAGAGACTGCTTCAAGAACCCCCTCGGGCTTCCTGCTTCTCTGGGGTTCCCAGACCTTTTTTTCCCAAATGTTGTGGAGTTCTTCCAGGACATGGACCTAATGCTCATTCATTCGTTTCATCAGCAAACCTCCAAGAAGCACTTACTCTGTGCCAGACTTGTTGCTGGGTCCCAAAGGCCCAAAGATGAATCACAGCCCCTGCCCTTAAGGGCTTCGTAGATGACCATCCCTCCATCTGACAGCCCAGCTCACTGGTCACCTCCTCAGAGAAGCCTCCCTTGATCGCCCTGGCTAAGTCGGAGTCCTGTTATATACTTTCAAATCACAGCACCTTCTGCCTCATACTACCCATCTCAGCTGTGGTTTTGCATTTAATTTGGTAGCTCTTTCTTCAACTTTGTCTCCCCTTCCTCAACCATAAGATCCCAGAGGGCAGGCTCTGGATCTGGTTTGTTCACCATCTCATTCCCAGCATCTGGCCCATGACAGGCTCCGTGGCAACGCAGGGTAAAAATGTCAGGACTGAAGGAGGCACAGGAACCCATGTTGGGTCCCAGGCCCTAGGGAAGGCCCAGACGTGATTGAGTGGGAGGTCAAAACTCTCAGTGCTAGCTTTCCATCTGTGAGCCACCCAGCCACTTCCCCTTGTCCTCTGACCCCCCGCCCTACTGGGGGATGTTTCCTGCCCAGCTTTGAAGGATGGGCCTGCCTGGTTCCTGTGCTCCTGGCTGCCACCTCCCTTACTAAAACCCTATACTCCTGGACATCCCTGGCTCCAGCCTGGGGCTGTGGGCTCTTCTTTCTCTCTCACAGGGCCCCTGGAAAATAGGCAGTGTGTGGGGGCTGCCATACCTCCCCATTCTACACCCATCCCGCCACCCCGCATATTGCCCAGTTCCTGCTGCAGACGGGGACACTCAAATTCCCACCTGTGGGAGCAGAGCTCACCAGGGCTCAAAGATCACGGTTAAAAGATCATCTGGTTTCTCACCCCAGCAAGTTCAATTACCACCCCACCCCCACCATTCTAAGCTCTGTGGGTGGGAGGGGCGCAGAATAGGACCAAAGCATCCCTAACCCCCATCTCATCCCACAGGGCTAATGGGCAGAGGAGGCTAGGCCAGGGCCCCACCCCTCACATATTAACCCTTCATGGACCAAGACCACCTGTGCCACTGCCTGTTGACCATGCCTAGCCCAGGGTGAGGACTCTGGGTCCTCGGGCTGGCCCAGGCCTTCAACTAGCTCCTCAGGTCCAACCATCAGTAGGTCCGTCTGACTAATCCCACCTGTGAACTGAAACCAGCAGGAGAGCAGAAACCAGCTCCACCCCATCCTGGTCTCACCCTCCCCAGCCCATCAGGCACAACCTCCAGAACCAGGACCAGCCAAGAGTAACCACCAAAGAGAGACGGCCAGGGATTCCTTCCCACCTCCCACCTTTGTGGTGGGTTTTCTGGCCCTTCTTCCTCCTGAGAGGGAGGGGATGGGCAACCCTGGGGATGAAGGAGAGTCCCCAGGGGCTGCCTTCCCCAGGCAGCTGGAAAACCCAGGGACAAGGACAGAGGCATCAGCCCACTTTGTTGCCAGACCCATCAGGGTGCTGAGGCCCGGGGTGGCCCTCTCATCTCACCCCCCAGCCCAGCCGGGTGGGGCTTTTGATACTTTGCCCCACCCTGTAGCTGCAGCTGGCTCTGGGTGGGGGACAAACACCGCAGTCACATGGCCGTGTCCCTGGGGAACTCCAGGGACAGCAAGGGCCTGGCTGCGGGCTGGTCGGAAGGGGACAGCACGAGGGAGAATTCCC
>NC_138373.1:150814297-150840149 GCF_054177405.1 Leptonychotes weddellii | reverse complement strand
CCCCCCCCCCCACGCACGCACCGGGCAAGATACGTGGGACACTGGCCCGGGAACACACACACACTCCCGCCCTCGGACGTAAACAAACCGCGCACGCACGGCCCGCGGGCACCGGTCCAGGGACTGTTCTCACCGAGTCACGTACGTGCACACACCGCCCCCGGCCCCGCCTGGGCGGACGCTGACGCTCGCCGGCCTGCGCTGCCCCTTCCTGCCCCGCTCGGCCGCCTCCCCGCGCGCGCCCCCAGAAGGGGCCCGTCACCACCGCACCCCGCCAAGCCTGCCTGGGCCCCGTCTCGGTCCTCGCGGACCTCTGGCCCCCGCTCCCCCCCGCCCCCCGCCCCCCGAACGCCCCCCAGTCCGGGCGAGGGATACACCGGAGCGCCGACGAAGCGGGCCCCGGCGCCCCGCCCCAGGCACGTTCCCGGGCGCGGAGACCCTGCCGCCTAGGGTTTCGCGCGCGCGTCCCCGCCTCGGACCCGCGTCCCTCACCCGCCTCTCGGCCCGCTTCGCCTGGCGCCCCGGGCACGCGCGGCTGCCGCTGCCGTCCGGGCTTGCCGTCCCGGCCCGCGCCCTGGTCCGTCTCCCCTCCGGTCCCGACCGCCGGTCGCTCCGAGCCGGGCTCCCGAGAGCGCCGCGCCGAGTTTTGTTGTGGGGCGGGCGGCGCGGGGGGCGGCGCGGAGTTGTAAGGCGAGCTTCCCGGAATTACTCACTCACAGGATTCCTTTCATTCATAAAAACCCAGTCATGCGGTGACGTCACCGCCCGGCGATCCCTCCGGCCCCGGAGCGGCCTCCGGGCTCTCGGCCCCGCCCCCGGCAGGCCCCGCCCACATAAGGCCCATTCCCTCCCCCTCCTCCCGAGCCCCCCCCCCCCGCCTCCACAAGGCCTCAGCGCGGCCGGGATTCTCAACCCCTGTTAGAACATCGGCTGGGTGCATTCACGTGATACCTCGCGAGAGCCGCGTGGGCGGAGGTGTCATTTGTCTCCTTTTGCAGTCGACAGCCCCGTGCCTCTTCTCCTTTCAACCTACACCCTCTGTCTTGATGATCTCATCCAGTCCCGTGGTTTTAAATGCCAACCATATGCCCATGATCTCCAAAGAGCTTCTCTGAGTTCTAGACTGGCCACTCTGCACCTCTAGCTGGGAGCCAGATGAGGATGGCAAAAATCCAACTCCCGACCACCAACCCTACCTCAGCCCCCGGTACCCCCAGACTTCCCAACTGCAGTTGTTCAAGCCCATTCCTCTTTCTCCCTTCTTCCCCACTAGTCAGGGGCCTCTACCTCCAACACTGTCCGGCATCTGACCACTCTTCCCCACCCCCAGTGCTACCACCTGGTCCAGGCACCATCAACTTACCTGGACAATGGCAGCAAGCCTCCTGATAGCCTCCCCACTTTGTCCCCAAAGGCTTTCTTCACACACCAAAGTTCTTAAAACAAGGATCAGATTCTTTGACACACTCCCACCCTCTGGTTTCACACCCTCAATGGCTTCCCTTTGCATTTAGAATATAAACTCTACTCCTCCTTTTGGTCTATAAGGCCCTAAGCCATCTGGCCTCTACCCATCTCCACAGCCTCACCTTCTGTTCTCCCCTCACCCACTACTCTTCAGCCACACTGCCCTTCCTACTGTCTTTCAAACACGCCTAGCTTATTCCTACCACAGGTCCTTTGCCCTAGCTATGTCCTCTTCTGTTCACCGCCAGGCTCTTTCTCATCTCTCAGGTCAGCTTAGAAGTCACTGCCTCAGAGAGGCCTTTCCTGATTGCCCTGCCTAAAGGAGCCCCCACTTCTGAAATCTGTTCTTGTATTAACCTTAATATCCCCATAAGGTATTACCTTGCTTGTATTTGCTTACTATTTAATGTCTGTCTTCCCCAAACAGAATGTAAGCTTCTTGTCTACCGTGTTCACCACTGCATGTCCTGTGCCTAGAGCAGTGCCCGGTACATAGTGAGCCCTCAATAAATACATGTTGAGGAAATATATTAGTGGAGGCTCAGAGAGGTCAAGTGACTTTCCAAAGTCACCCAGCTGGGAAGTACAAGAACTGGAATTTGAATCTGGACCTGGTCCAGACAGTTGGGGCTGTGCCCAACTGAGTGGGTTCCAGTATAAATGTGAGGGTTATATTCAGTGCCTGGGGCTCCACTCAAAAGGGGCAGCTTTGCGGGGGGGGGGCAAAATGGGGGTGTGTTGCGGTTTATCCCACTTGTTCTTGCTCATGCTGTTTTCTCCCGACCTGAAGGGCCTGTCACTCCAACAGCTACATCTTCTGTGAAACTGACATCACAGCACCTACCTTATTTTACTGTGTAAGGCATAGGACCCCTCGACTAGGTGGTCTTTGTGTGGGGCCTTGGTCACCAGCAAGGCTCCTCCGTCCCTTGATATAGTAGAGTTTGATTTCAGAGGCCTCGTTATACCTTCCTGCCTGGGATTGTGACTACTATCTCTTACCTCCTGAAGGCCTTGGGTTTCATATGCAGGTTGGCCCACTAGGCTTCCCAGTGACCAAATATATGTGACACTCAAACAACCCTCTCCCCCCCAACCAACTGCCCACTTGCCCTACATTTACACATCTCACAGAGCCACTCATATTACCTCTTGGGATACAGAAGTTCTTGATTTTAGAAACTGCACGATTGTGATTGTTGGGCTTTCTCTGCCCCCTCCCCCCCACCATTTTCTATGAGCTTCTTAAGAGCTGAGGCCATAGTCGGTGCTCAACTAGTGAATGAATCCCCAGTGATCTGCACAACACCCCAGGACACCATGCTGCCTAAATCCTTTGTTCCCAACCCCAGCCTGCCCACATCAGGGTGTCAGCACTTCAGTACCCACGCAGCAGAGACTGCTTGCCCACAGACATGGCTCCCTTTCTGGTCAAGGTCAAGGGACATAGTGCAATGTCCTATTTAAAAGTGGCAGCTCTGTGGCTTGAAAGGGGGGTTCCTACTGGACAAATCTAGGACAATGCCAATATAAAAAAAAACCCCAGTAATGATGGATCATAACCCATTAAATAAGAGAAGAATTGATGAGTCCATACTAATATGAATGAATGAATGAATAAGAAGACAATGCTCCTCCTTCTGGTAGAAGGAATGATGGAGTTAGAAAATGACCATTAGGCAAGCATTCTAGTAATAATGGATTCCAAGAAGAATCATCAATGGATATGAAAATTTGATGAGAAACGTGAAATTTTATAGTTTTTTTTTTAAGGATTTTATTTTTATTTATTTGACAGACAGAGACACAGCGAGAGAGGGAACACAAGCAGGGGGAGTGGGAGAGGGAGAAGCAGGCTTCCCGCTGCGCAGCAATCCCAATGTGGGGCTCGATCCCAGGACCCTGGGATCATGACCTGAGCCGAAGGCAGACACTTAATGACTGAGCCACCCAGGCGCCCTGAAATTTTATAGTTTCAAAGTGTTACCATAAATATAATTTTTTTAAAGACTCTATTTGAGAGAGAGAGAGAGAATGCACAAGCAGGGGGGAGGGTCAGAGGGAGAGGGGCAAGCAGACTCCCCACTGAGCAGGGAGCCCGACATGGGGCTCATCCCAGGACCATGAGATCACGACCCGAGCCTAAGTCAGAGGCTTAACCAACTGAGCCACCCAGGCGCCCCCCTAAATATAATTATTAATTGGAAATGGAAGGATAGTCATTCTACAGTGGAGAAAGGTGGCAGATACCACTTCCACTAAGTGATCAAAGTTCCTTTCAGCAGTAATGGAGCAAACTGACGCATGTACCCCCTGAATGATGCACTGAAGAGGACACAGCATCACTTCTGTGGTGCAGCTGACAGAAACTCTTACAGTGAATGTGATCGTGAGGAAATGGGAGACACACCCAAATGGAGAGAAGCCCTATAAAATAACTGACTGCATGCTTTAAAAAATGACAAGATCGGGGCGCGTGGGTGGCTCAGTCTGTTAAGCGTCTGCCTTTGGCTCCAGGTTGCGATCTCAGGGTCCTGGGATCGAGCCCTGCGTCTCAGCATGGAATCTGCTTCTCCCTCTCCCTCATGCTCTTTCTCCCTCTCTCTTTCTCAAATAAATGAATAAAATCTTTAAAAAAAATAAAAATAAAAATATAAAAAATGACAAGATCATGAAAGACAAAGATGGGACTGTTCCAGATTAGAGGAGACATGACAACTGAATGCTCTGTGGGATCCAGGATTTTCTGTTGGTATGAAGGACATTATGGAGGTAGTTGGTAAAGTCCCAGTAAGGTCTGTGGACTAGCTAATAGACTCTTAACGGATGTTAATTTCCTGATTGGTGGTCAGGTACGAGAGTGTCCTTGATTTTAGGAAACACGTGTTGGAATATTTAGAGGTAAAGGGGCATCGTGTCTGCAATTTACTCTCAAATGACTTGGAACAAGATAGGTAGGGAATTATAAAGATAATGTGACTAAACATTAGCAGTTGGGGAATCTGGGTGAAGAACATACAGAAATTCTGTCATTCCTGCAATTTTTTTTTTTTTTAATACAAGTTCTTTTCCTCGGTTTTGTTTTTTTAAGTAGGGGTCCTCAGGATAGTCTGAGGGCTCAGATCCTGGCCTCTACCGCTCACCAGCTGAGTGACTGAATCTCTCCCTGTCTCACTGTCCTCCTTGGTAAACCGGGCTTATTAATAGTGCCAACTTCATGGATGGTGAAACACTTTAATGTGTTCACACTTAAAAGCAAGTGGCACAGTGCCTAGTGTGGGATAAGAGATCGATAGATACTGGGTGAGAGAGAGATGAGTCTTCTGGAGTCCCCTAGAGAAACCTGCCTCTTCCCTGGGCAAGTCACAAAGCCAGGGCTGACCCCGCCTGGCCAGAGACCCCACCTCCTGCCCACAGGGCGGGGCCTCGTTGTCAGTTTCTGGGGAGGGCGTGCCTCTGCCTGCTAAGTGCCGCACAGCTCTGACTGGTCCAGCTCATCCCCTGCTCATCTGGCCAGGGCTCCAAACCCCCAAATAGCACCCAAGCATATCCCTGCGGGACCCCAACCCTCAGTAGGTGCCCAGGAACGGCGACAGGCTTCAGCCAAGCCTGGATCTGCAGCTCATTCACACCCCTGGCTGATCCCAGTATGGGGCATTCCTCGTTCCCAGCCTCGGTTTCCCCATCTGCAGTGAAAGCCTAGGATTAGGTCAGTGATTTCAAAACCATCTCAAACCACAGTAAACTTTCTTCAAAGGAAATGGGTCCCGCGTTGTAAAAATAGCTAGAGGCTGGTTGCTGCGGAGGGGACCAGCGCTGGCTTGGGGATTTCTGGAGGCCCTTCCTGCCCTGAGATGTGATTTCCAGGCCCCCAAGAGCTCCTGTCCCCGGACATTGGAGTCTTCCCAGCCCCCCTTAGCAGGGCAGCCCTCCGTCACTGAGCCAGGTCCCACTTTTGCGGTGGGTTCCTCTACTGGTTGGGAGTGATGTCACGGGATCCTTTCTGCCACCTCGTCTCATTCCCACTTCTTCACCCCTCACATGCCTCGTAGCAGCTTCTTACTGCGTAGTACTTGTTACTGTTACTGTGTTCCTGAGATGCAGCTTAGGTGCCAGGCACCGTGCTAAGTGCCTAGGACCTGTCTGCACTGTGTATGTTTCCCCAGCTCTTTCCTCCCCCTGCTAAAGAAACCAACCATCCCCCCAAATTCCCTGTACTTTCATCACATTTCGGTGTCTTCGTAACTTAACTTCTCCTTCTCACAAAAGCCCTTTCTGTTGTAGGTGGGCAGTGGGGGCACAAATGATCAGCCTCCTTTTAGAGCGGAGGAAACAGACCCATTTATGGATTCACCAACTGCCCAGAGAGCACCCGGTTGCTGGATGTGCTGCCCCTGATCGCTGTTAATCCTCGCTACTGTTTGGGGAGTTAGCTGTTACCAATGCCTGCGGACGAGACATCGAGACATCGGAACTCTGAGAGGTGAGACAACCAGCCTGATATCACACAGCCAGTCCCTGGCAGAGGAGGATTCGAACTCAGGTTGGTCTGATGCGAGGGCGGAGCTGTCTCCCACTGCCCCTGCTGGGCATAACCCCTGAGCTTTTTTGGGGAGCCATCTGAGCAGCTGGTTACTGAAGGATACTCCAACACTCCCTGTGGGGAGTTCTGGCCGGGATCCTGTACAGGAATCCCACCCGTCTTCTTCCCTCCTACTTTGAGATCCTAAGGCACACGGTGATGGGGGGCTGGCAGAGGGTGTCCCTGCACTGGGCCACTGTCTGCAAGGGTCCTGGGTCCAGCAGGGAGAAAAACTGCACTGCTTTGTCCTCACTTCCACTTGAGGAAGGGGAGGCCGGCTGAGAAGCCCGGCCTCGACCCCCTGCACTTGTCCTTCGCCCTTCCTCTGTCCCTGCAGAAGCGTCCCAAAGCCACCTCTCCTCCCCCTAGACCCTCAGGCCTACCCTCCAGCACAGACATTTCCCCAAGTGGCTGCCATCCCCAGCCGGCACCCAGGTCCAACCGGGACCTCCCCTCATTTCCCTAATAGGCTGGAGATGCCACCTTCCACTCAGTCACCCTAGGGAGACACCAGGCTGCCATCCTTGCCTTGTCCCTCTCCCTCACTCTCACAGCTGGGCAATCACCAAGTCTCCATGCCCTCAGCTCCTTGACTTCTGTTCCTTCTCTCTTCCCAGCCCTGGTCTCAGTTCCAGCCACTGCATCTCTCTCCTGGACAGCTGCTGTGGCCTCCTGCCTGGTCTCCCCGCCTCCAGAACCTTCTCAGCCAGCCTCTCATCCAAAACCCAAATTTGACAAGACGCTTCCCACGTGACTCTGATAGACAGAACCCCCAGCCCTCCCCACGATGGACATACAGTGTGAACAAAAACCTAAGTGTGTGTTAAGCGGGTGCAATTGTGGGGTTACCACAGCACTCCCTAGTCTATCCTGCCTGGTAGTCTGACGCGATCCCTTGTAATTTTGTGATTTCTCCAGGAAAACCGTATTTGCCTCTAGTCCAGTGCTTCCTTACAATAAACAATTCTCTGTGGATTTGAGGCAAGTTTGTATTAAATTGCAAACCCTAAGGACAGGAACAGACGTATCTGTCGTGCTCCCACCCCACCAAGAGTGAGGCTGTGCACATAGTAGGTGCCTCCTCAGCATTGGCTGGAGAAACTGAAGTGAGGATGAGAAGCGCAGGAGAAAGAAGAAAGGGATGAAGACCTTGTGCACTCTGACCCCCAAGAACTCCGTGTTAGACCCCATCCCGAGAGGCTAGACTCTGCGCAATCACTGGCCCAGGTCCCCCATCTTTGCCTGAAACGCCCTCCGCTCAGCCTCGGCAAACACTCCCCACTCTTCAGGATCCAGGTTCAGGCTAGCTTCTTGGCAGAGCTTCCCCGGCTCCCTGGCCCTGAGAACCAGCCTCTCCTCAGGCCACAGTCTGCCCTGGGAGCCCCTGAGCTGGGCTGAGGGGCCCCCGGGGTGGGCAAGTCCTGCTTTTGCTGGCCAGGACTGGCTTTCCTCCTTGCAACACACGTTGCAGCTGCCTCAGGGCCCAAGATCACCTGCACTCATTCCCTTCCAGAGGGCACAAGCCTCCATGGCGCCCCCTCCCCCCAGCTCGGAAGCCCTATAATTAGTGCAATCATTACACAGCTGCCTTGTGGTCTCTGTCCCCCCTGCTCACCTCTCTACAGCAGCAGGGGGATTTTTCCCCCCACATCATTTGCCTGTCACCCTACTGGGGCTCCCACTGGCTGCAGGGGGCAAGGTCCGCATCCTCAGCCTGGCACTGGAGAATCTTCATGCTTGAACTCTGTGGCTCACTGCCCACTCACCTGCTCACACACTGGATTCCAGCAATGTTCAACCTCTCGTAGTTCCCCAAACCCTCCATACAATCTTGTGATGTGTGGACTTTTGCTCAAACGGTTCTTCCCACCCGGAATGTTTTGACTTTCCCAATCCAGCCGGCAAACTCTTTTTTATTTATTTATTTATTTATTTATTTTATTTTTTTATTTTTTTAAAGATTTTATTTATTTATCTGACAGATAGACAGCGAGAGAGGAAACACAAGCAGGAGGAGTGGGAGAGGGAGAAGCAGGCTTCCCGCCAAGCAGGGAGCCCGATGCGGGGCTCGATCCCATGACCCTGGGATCATGACCTGAGCCGAAGGCAGACGCTTAACGACTGAGCCACCCAGGCGCCCCCAGCCGGCAAACTCTTATTCAACCTTTGAAACTGAACTTATGAACAGGGGTTGGTACATTTTTTTTTTTCTCTAAAGGGCCAGATAGAAATGTTTCAGGCATTGTGGGCCATGCGGTTTCTGTAACAATTCCTCAATCCTGCCATTGTAGACAGCATAGGCATGTGAACGAATGATGTGGCTGTGTTCCAAGAAAAGTTGGTTTACAGGAATAGGTGGCGGGGGGTTAGAGTGCCCACCCCTGCTCAAGAGTCATCTCGCCAAGCTTCCCACAGACAGAGTTTTATCATGACACAAAACCCAACTGTAATGATCGCACAGTTGTGATGATTAGATGGGATGATGGGTCATACGAGCATCTCTCACCCTGGTATCTATAATAGCCTCCTCACTGGCCTCCCAGCCTCTGCCTCGCCTTTACAGTCTATTCTTAATTGCACAGATATGATCTGTTAACATGTAAATCCAATCAGGTCACTCTGCTCAAAAACCTCCTATGGCTCCCCATTTCCCTCAGAATAAAAGCCAAAGTTTTAAAATGATCTACAGTGTGCGTCAGGCCCTGATATCCCTTTGACCTCTTCGCCTACCCGGCTCCTGCTCTCTCATACTATTCCAGGAGCCACAGCCTCCTTGCTTGTCCTGACACAGGCCATGGAGACTCCTGCCTCAGGGTCTTTGTTCATACCATTCCTTCCATCAGGAACACTCTTTCCCAGGCTCACTCCCTGGCGCCCCCAGGCCCTTATTTAAATATCTCCCTTCTCAGTGAGGTCTTCCAGGGCCACTCTGTTTAAAACTGCACCCCCCCTCCTACATTCCCCCTCGCTTTTATTCCACAGTGTTTATCACCCTCTACCATACTGTACTTTCCCCCCAACTTTTTAATTATAAAAATGTTCAAATACACAAAACATAGAAGGACTAGTGCAATGGCACTCATACATATAACCCCAGATTCCACACTCAAGGTTTTTTGAAAGAAAGATGCTAACATCATGACACTTCACCCGAAGATTTTAGCAAAACACACTCTATGTTTCACTTGATCTTGTTTATCATCTGTCTTTCCCCCACAAGACTGCAAACACCAGGAGGGCAGGGATTTTTGTCTGTTTTGTTCACTGTGGTTTTCTCAGCACCAAGAACATTGCTTGGCACATAGTGAGTACTTCTATGGAGCAGGGAAAGAAAAGACAAGGCAGGTCCCGATTCTGATTCTGCCTTTTATTTATTTATTTATTATTTTAAAAGATTTTATTTATTTATTTGAGAGAGAGAGAGAGAGCTCGCGCCAGAGGGGGGAGGGGCAGAGGAAGAAGGAGAAGCAGAATCCCTGCTAAGCAGGGAGCCTGACACACGACACACGGGGCTCAATCCCAGGACCCCAGGACCACGCCTTGAGCTGAAGGCTGACACTTAACTGACTGAGCCACCCAGGTGCCCCTGGTTCTGCCTGTTATTGACACGTGACTCAGGAGATCATTTCCCATTGCAGAACCTGTAGGTTTCTTCAACGATAAAGTGGGGGCAAGAGTACTACTTCTCAGCACTGCGGTGAGGATCCAACAAGGTAAGAGTGTAAGCTGCACCATTAGCATGTCAGCTAGTTAAATTTTTTTTTTTTTAAGATTTATTTATTTGAGAGAGAAAGAGCGTGTGTGCTCATTGAGTGTGCCAGAGGGGGAGGGGCAGAGGGAGAGGTAGAGAGAGGATCTGAAGCAGACTCCCAGCCGGTTGAGCACAGGGCCAATGTGGGGCTGCATCTCACGACCCTGAGATCATGACCTGACTCAAAACCAAGAGTCAGACACTTAACCAACTGAGCCACCCAGGCGCCCCAGTTAGTTAAATTTCTATTCAACTCTGAGGGAGGGGACTTGGTCTAGTCTGACTCTCCGGATTCTGGGCTCCTAGAAAGCAGACATTTTGCTCTGAGATGTTTGTAGCTGCAAGCCCCTCTGAGATGTTTCTGGCACAGCCCCTCAAGAGCAACTCTTTGACTTGAAGGGCTCCAATGCAAAAATCCAACAGAAAGCCAACCGAGTGCATCCCATCATGCTTATTTGCCTCCTCCCTTCCCATTGCTTGCTCATTCAATGCTTCCTAATACTGCCCTGTACCTCATCTCTTGCTTTATCCACTCATTTCACAGTTTTCACCAGAAATACCTAGGGGAGGGACACTCAACTTCATGAGGCCCTGAGATTAAATCTCTTTCGTGGATCTTTGAGGGCTTTTTACAGTTGATCCAGCCTCCCTCAGCCTTTGCTGCATTTCAGATTCAGTTGTGTGTCTGTATTGCCAAACTTGTCTTGCAGACCCACCGTGAATACCAGGGTGTTTGCTGAAGAATGGGACTCAGCCCGCTGAACCTACGTGTTTTCTTGGGTCAGATTACTTGGTAGAGGGTGGAATGCCTGGCCTTTTGCAAGCTCCCTGATAACCATCGTCCTAACTTCACTTGTTTGGGGTGTGGAGGGCAAAATATTTTCAGTAAAAAGTCTTGAGTCTTCACCCAGTTCTCTCAACTCAAAGCTCAAACTCTTGAGCAAAATTCAAACCTTAAAGGAACAGTTTCCTCACCTGTAAAGTGCAGACAAGAGCAGCTACACTTCAGAAATGATGAATGTGAAGTCAAACTACTTTGTAAGGGGTGAAGCTTTGTATGGGTGTTAGTTGATATGATCCGCTCAGCAGAAGCAAAGCCGTCCCTACAACCCACTCGCCCGTGTGCCTTTCGCACCATTACTAATCATAACAACGACCATTTGTTGAAATCCCACTATGTGCAGCTACGGAGATGAATTTATCTCTAGGTCACAACGTCCTTATTAAGGATGAGGAGTTCGCAGAGACCAAGTCATTTGCCCACGTTTCTGCTAAAAGTGCTAAGATACTTCCTGAGATCAGGTTGGTGTAGGCCTGCCAGATAACAACGCATACTTTCTTAGCACAACCATACTTAGTGTTTCTTATTTAAACTAAGAAAATATTGGTCGTTGAGCCAAAATTCAAATTTAACTGGGCGTCCCATATTCTTATTTGCTCGATGTGGGGGTCCCCAGCAAAAATCAAAGCAGGTTCCTCCCTGCCACGCCCTGTGTCTCTGCTGGTTTCACTTTTATCTTTCGAGCCGTCATTAACAGTAGGTTCTGGCTCCAGGCCTCCAGACCATTTCAGGAGGTGGAAGGCGGAGGAGGAGACTCCCGCCCCTCATCAACATGTCCGCCAACGAGCCGGCACGCGGACCTTCCGCCCCGCACAGACGTGGCCGCGCCCCGCCGCGGAGGATTGGCTCCAGCCTGAAGCCCGGCCTCCCTCGGCTCTGGGAGCCCCTTCCATTGGGCAGTTAGGAAACATGGCGGAGCTCCGCCCCCGCCTTCCTCGCACCGCCCCCGCTCGCGGCGCGGGGGCGGGGCCCCAGCGGCGGCCGGAGGACGGGCTTCAGTGATTGGCGGAGGGCGGTGGCCGGGCCGTCACGTGGGGCCGGGATCCTTTGTTTGCGGAAGTAGAAGGAAGTAGAAGTGCTGAGTAAGCCGAGGTGAGTGACGGCGCAGGGGAGGCGGGGCCTGGGGGGGGCCCTTCTCCAAACCTCCTCGGCGCCCCAGATTCGGTGGTCGCCACCCCCACCCTCCTTCAGACCTCCCTTGTGTTCCCCGCTTGTTAGTCGTGTCCTCCATTGACCCTTGTGTGACCTGAGTGCCCGCAGCTTCCGCCCTTTGATCCCTCAGCGCCCCCAACTTCCACCTGTGACAGCTCTTGTCTCATTTCGAACTTGTGACCTAACCAGGGAGGCCAGCTTCGGCCCTGGGTCCCTCCTTAGTACCCGTCTCCCTTGTGTGTCTCCCGCCTATCACTGACTTCCTTGGTCATCCCATCCCCGTCTCCCTCCCAACTCTCAGGGCCCCCAGTTTTCACTCTGGGACGCATTGATTGTCCCATTGCCTTCCTGTGCCCTTCTAAGCGCTCCCGACTTTTCTGCCTCTGTATTCCCACCTGATCCCCCACATCCCCTGTTTTCTGCAGTTCTCCGTTTGTGTCTCCCCTCTTGTCCATTTTACTCTCCCCCCCCTTTCTGACTCCCATCTACCGGCTTCTCTCTGCTTATTGTCTCTCATTTGCCTCCAGATTTCATCTCTGCCGGCGCCCCACCATGCTCCCTCCTTCCCCATAGCCTCCTCACCCCAGTGTCTCCCAACCCACCAACTCTGTGTCCACCTCCTGCTTCCAGAGATGGCCTGCAAGCTGGTGATCTGGAAGGCGTGACCTATTTGACCATGCCACTGGAATGGGCAGGTCCGTGGGTGTGGGACAAGGAAGGCTCAGGGATCTGTGCCCATTTTTTTTTAATGGACTATTCATGTGACCCCAAACAAATACCTTCCCTTCCCCTGAGCTTCTGGGTCTTTGCTTCACCTGCCCTTTTACGCACCCAACAGGATGTTAGGCAGGTTTGGTTTGGCAACACAGGAGCCCCACCCGTGGGCTGAATGCAGTGTTTTTGTTATTGTCTCTGCCTTAAAATGTACCTGGAGTTTGGAGGCTGTTTTCGGTCCCAAGCTGCAGTTTCTTTGTGACACAGGGATTATATTTCCTGCCCTTGTAAGGCTGCTGTGAGGTTGAAAATTTGAGAAAATGTAGAAGACAAAGCAATGGTTTGGCTATTGCGTCACAGCCAGGAAAGGGAAAGGGATAAAATGACAAAAGAAGGGGGCACCTGGGTGGCTCAGTTGGTTAAGCGACTGCCTTCGGCTCAGGTCATGATCCTGGAGTCCCGGGATCGAGTCCCGCATCGGGCTCCCTGCTCGGCAGGGAGTCTGCTTCTCCCTCTGACCCTCCTCCCTCTCATGCTCTCTGTCTCTCATTCTCTCTCTCTCGCAAATAAATAAAATCTTAAAAAAAAAAAAAAAAGACAAAAGAAGGAGGGAAAGACAAGTAGAAGGCCCACTGTCTGCGTTTAGCATTTGACAGTATTTATTGATCAGCTGCGGTGAGTCAGGCTCTTTTGTTTGTTGTTGCTTTTACCATTCATTAATTCCTCATTTCTTTAACAAATATCACTGGACTGTTTATTGCCCTTGACATAGCAATGTTATTCCTATTTAACATAAGAAAGAGGGCGAATGCGTTGCCTGAGGTCACACCAGTTGATGAGACTGGAGTTGCAACCTGCAAACCCTGCAGCCTGTGTGATTGGCCCGCTGTGTGAGGCTCACTGCTGTCGTCTCGGTGCCCGGGTCACTTTTTCTCCCTTCCACGGATTACTTTCTCAGTAGGTGATAGTATCCTCAATGAGAATTTCCTTCTCACTCAGCAGAATGACATCACCAAGAGACAGAGGAAGTGCTGTGTGTGCGTGTCTGCACACGTGTGCTGGGTGTGTGTGGAAGGGGTGAGGGGGGCCGTAGTGAAGAGGAGACCTTGTTACAAGAGCTTCACTTTGTAAGAGGGTGGCTCCTCGGAGAACATTTTCATAGGTCCATGCCTGACATGCCTCTTCTCTCTCTCTCTCTCTTTTTTTTTTAGTCCATCCTCATTTTTCTTTTTCAGGTGATCTCATCCAGTGTCATAGCTTTAAGTACCATCTCTACTCGGGCGCCTGGGTGGCTCAGTCGGTTAAGCGACTGCCTTCGGCTCAGGTCATGATCCTGGAGTCCCGGGATCGAGTCCCGCATCGGGCTCCCTGCTCGGCAGGGAGTCTGCTTCTCCCTCTGACCTTCCTCCCTCTCATGGTCTCTGTCTCTCATTCTCTCTCTCTCAAATAAATAAATAAAATCTTTTAAAAAAAAAAAAAAGTACCATCTCTACTCAATTTATATCTCCAATCCAGTCTAGATCTTTCCCTTGAATGATAGACTCACTTATATAATTGCTTGCTCAACATCTCAAATGTGGGCCTTTCAAAGTTAAAGGTATTTAGAATTAAGCTGATATATATCCCCTTCATCCCTACCCCACCTTCCACCAATGTCTGTCCCTCCCACTTACTTTCCCGTCTTTAGGAAATGGCAGTATTCTTCTTTCAGTTGCTCTGGCTGAAGCTGTGAGATTATCCTTGCAGCCTCTCTCCACCCCTCATCCAGCCAGTGATGTGCTAATGTCACTGCTTTGCTCCAAGCCCTGCGATGGCTTCTCTCGCTTATGTGTGCCTGGCACTCTGTTACTTCTCTGACTTCTCTGGCGTCCTTGCTGTACTTGGAACTCATCAGGCATGCTGCAGCCCCAGGACCTTTGCACTTGCTCTTCCCTCTGCCTGGACATTTCTTTACCTAGATATCCACACAGATTTTGGCCTCATTTCCTTTTAGTCTTTATTCAAGGTTAAGTTCTTGGTCAGGACTTCCCTGGTCACCCTGTCTAAAATTTCAGTCTCTACCTTGGCATTTCTTATCCCCCTTCTTTGGTTCCCTTTTCTTCTCAGCATTTACGCAGTATCTAAAACCTATGTATATGCTTTGCCTATTTATCTTTATTATTTAGCTCTCGCTAAAGTAGAAGATCTGGGAGGGCAGGGATTTTTGTCTGTTTAGTTCACTAGCGAAGTCTCAGAAGTTAGAACAATGCCTGCCCCAGAGTAGGTCTTCGATAAATATTTATAGAGTGAATCATAAAATGATTCATAAAATGGGCCACCCTGTACCTAGGCACGAGCCCAACGATCTCTTCAAGTTATCGGTGTCTCCTGTCCTTGGGAGCTTCAGCAGCACGAGGGGGTCAGTCTGCTGCTGGCAGTGGTCGTGCTAAGCGAGGCAAATGAAAAAGACACCTTTTCCTTTCTTGAAGGGCGTTTTACTCTGGCTCATATGAACGGCGGTGCATTTTTAGATGCGAGCCTTAGCTTTTGGAGGACAAGAGGCTGAAAATCAAGCCACTCAGCCACTTTCCATTCAGGCTTTCTCCTGAAGGCAGGTTTGAGGATGACGAGATGCTGCTCCGGATGCTAACTAACTGGGTTCAGACCCTGGCAAGTCACATAAGCTTCTGTGCCTCAGTTTCCTGCGTGTAATATGAGTAGAAGTACACCTTCTCGTAGGAGTGTTTTGAGGATTAAATGTGGTAATTACCTCTGACACCTGGAGAGGCACCGGGTGCTCACTGGGTGCTGGATGATTGTAGCATTGTTGCTTCGTGTGTAAAGTGATGGGGGCAAGCCCTTTCCCCTTCCTCACTCACATTAGGAATGAGTTTGGGATGAGCTGGGGTGGGAGAGAACATTTGAAGGACCATTTTGTTTTAGAGGCAGCTTTGGAGGCCCAGAGGCTTGGGTGGGGGATGGAAAGGACATTTGACCTAACCCCTACTTCCGTCAGGTCTCATGCACTAATTGAGCACCTACTGTTTGCAGGCCCTCTGCCTAGTGCAGTTCAGGAGTCGGAAGAAGCCATGAGTCCAGCCGCCAGGCAACACCTCCCACTTCCTTCTCTGGGCCTCAGTTTCCCTATGTGCGAGACAGGGATAACACCCGCGCCTGCCTTCCTTCACGGGCATTTGTGAGCTTCAGGAGAGCTAACAGATGTGGGAACCCTGTGCTTTATGTGCGGTGGTCTTGCGAGAGGGCGGAGGTGATGCGGTCATGTACCAAGAGGCGCGGCTGGTGGGGGCTGAAGGAAGGAAGGCGGCGGTGCTCGGGCCGGGCTGGGTGCCCTGGGTGATCCTGCCGGGGCAGTGGATGGGGGAGACCTCAGCTGCACAGGAGGGGGTCGCTGGCCTGTGCCAATTGTTCCAATCATAGGACATCCTGTCATAAGCAGCCGGGGCTTGGGAAGCCTGATTTCCAACTCGAGCGGTTCTGCGTGTGCTCCCAGGATCCCCCACGAGGCCAGTCATGTGAGGTCAGCTTCCTGGCCTGGCTGCCAATGTGATCCTGTCACGCACCTCCAGGGCAGCTGTCCTGCCCCTCTGGCCAGGCTTCGTCAAGAGGGAAGCAGAGGGCTCGTAGAGTGTCCCTGCTTAGAGTCTGAATGAACTTCAGGTATATAAAGCCAGACTTTCCAGACCCAGAGCTCAGTGCCCCACAAATGTTCTGAGCGTTTCAAGGTGGTGGTGTGCTGGGCAGCCCGGAGTGGGTGGGGAATAGGGTGTGTGGCCTGTTACCACCCGCAAGGGAGTAAGAGAGGAGTCGAGGGTGCCTTGGAGGTGCCGGCCCTGGGGGTTTAGGGTGGCTTATTCCTTTGTCCTCACTCATTCACCAAACATTTATTAAATATCCACTATCATCAGGAACAGCATGGTATGTGCTCGGATAAAAAAATAAAGAGGGGGGCAACCCAAACCGACAGATGCACCATCATTATCACAGGATAAATGCTCCTTTGGGGGAGCCCCTGGGCAGGGTGAGGGCACCCCCAGGGCTGAGGGGAGGGGAGGCACAGGGTAGGATTCTTAGACGAGGTAGCATGTGAGCCAATTCTTGAAGGACAGGAAGGGTTTATTCATTTATCTAACAGCAAAGTGAGGAGCACAATCTAGGCAGGAGTTCGAGCAGGTACATGGAGGCGTGAGAGTGGTATGTTTTGGGAGGTCTCTGGTGCAGCGTGGCTGGAGTAGGGGTGCAGGAGGTGGGCTGGCCAGGTCATGTGGATGCTTGCCTTCCTCACCCCCGCCCTCCGCCCCCGCCCTGGAGCTTGGGCTCACCCTGGAAGGTGATGGGGAGCCTCTGGGCAGGTGTAAGCATCCGATGTGCATCCTGTGGTAGGCACAGAGGGCTTGTAGGGATGGATGGTGGGCCTGGCCCTCAAGGTGCTTGTGGACCCGAAGGGTATAACACAAGCTGGGAGCATTGCGAGAGGGACCAGCTGGGGCTCTGAGCCTCCATAGGGAGCCGCTGGGCCTTGAAGGACAAGCAGAGGCTCTGGCAGAGATGGGAGCGAAGGGGGTCAGGGGAGGACATTCCAGGGAGGACAGGCCAGAAACTTTGACAGTTCAGGGCCTCTCTCTCTTTCTCTGAAAGAGATAACAGTCCAGACTAGGAGGTGGGTGGACGGGGCCCAGGGCCTGGCGGCTTTGCGCTTCCTCTCTTGCTTGAGACCTACCTGGGGTCCTTCAGGGAATTCGTGGCCGAGGTGGAAGCAGACATCTGAGGACGGGGTTCTCCCCTACCACCCCTGTAACCAGCCACACGCTACCCACCCCCCCCACCCCCCCGCCCTGTTGTGCTTCTTGAGCTTGTAGCCTCATCCACAAACTTGTCATAAAGCGCCCAGGTCGCAGGCTGGCTCTGAGCACGACTCTAAAGCGGATGCCGGCAGGATGGGTCCGTGGTGACCAGTATTCGTGTGGACCACGGCAGTGCCCATAACTCCCTGTGTGCCGCCCAAGCCCGAGGAAAATGCTCATTCCCGGCCAGGTCACGCAGGCTCCTGTCCCCGTGCCCTCCCTTACAGTCTCTTTCGCTCCATCTGTGGGGAGGCCTCTTGCCCGGGTTCCCACTGCAAAGTTCAGCTCAAGAGTCACCTTGTGCACCCATCCTTTCCCGACTCTTCCCCTCAAGGGGACAGGGACTGGGTTTGGGTCCCCCTGTGACTACTCGTTTTATGAACCTAACCGGCCACTTCTGGGGAGCTCACCAAAGATGCCACCTGTCTGTTCCCATCTCCCTCTGACCCCAGTACTGCTGCTTTTTTTGTTTATTTTTTTGGTGGCCATCAACACATCTCACTTTAACTTGCCCTTCCAACACCCACAGTCTGAGGCCTCTCTGGGCCTCCATTATTTCATCTCTAAAATGGGGACATTAATGCTTGTCCTTCCTGCCTTACAGCTCCTCTCCTCTAGGGTTGCCTTCTCCAGCAGCAGCTTCTTAAGCCTTCCCTGAAGGAATCAAGCAGGCAGGCGGGGGCCTTTGACAGGGGACAGGTGAGGAAAAGTAAGGAGAACAGGCCAGAAATCTCTGGCCTCCCCGTAGGGCAGACACAATCAACACCTGGAAGCTGCAGGAGAGGCAGAATTGTCAGCGTCCCCCTCACCGCAAAAGCTCTTGGGTTCGTGGCTTTCCTGCTTGTGGCATCTGAGAGCTGCTCCAAGCCTGCGGTGCCCAGGAGCGGACAGCCCCTGTCATGTGACCTTGGTGTCCCCTGCGTCACCTGTGAGCAGGGAGCAAGCCCAGGTGAGGAGCCCTAGAGAACAGTTGTCAGCAGGTAAAAGCAAATGTTGACCCTGTGGGGAGGTCAAGGGCAAGGGGCTGTGAGAAGCGAGAGGGGGAGGAAGCCGCGAGGGAGGGGGCCGCTCCCCAGCTGCGCACTCCCCTCCCCACCCCACCCCCCTGCAGCTGTGCTGGAAAGAACCTGGGCTCTGAGGTCAGGGCTGGGATGGGAGGAAGAGCACAGCGGCCGAGAAGGAAGCAGAAGCATGCGCTCTGTCTACTTCTCACTTGCCGCTTTCCGGGCTGGTCTGTTATGATTGTTCCAGGATGTGGCCCAGGGGGGTTCATTTCCTTTCTTCCACCTTGTGATAACAATGGCCACTGTTTGTGTGCCCACAGTCGGCCAGCATCCTGGACACTTTCCCTCCGTTGTGTCATTTCACCCTCACGCCCACCCTGGAAGGCTGGGAGGGAGCCAGGCCCGTCCTTTCGGTGGCCAGGCTGCCGTCCAGGTGTGGGAGGCAGCCCTAAACCACCAGCCCCGGGGACCCTGAGGAAGGTGCCTCTCCCCTGGGGCGGGATGACTTCCTTCCGTCCAGCTGGATCCCCGCCATGGTTCTCCCCTAAACCCCAAGTGGGTTCATGGGTGCTAGTGCTCCTGATGCCCCCCAGGAGGTGCCTGGGAGCACCTCGCCTCTCCCGGTACCTCCCGCCTGCTCTCTGGGAAGCCTCTGTGCTGCTTTTCTAAGCTGGGCCTGACCCCCGGGCCCCCATCTCCCCAGACCTGGGCCCCAGGGGCTCAGCCTACACTCTTACTTTCTTTTTTTTTTTTTAAAGATTTTATTTATTTATTTGAGAGAGAGAGAATGCGAGAGAGAGAGCAGGAGAGGGGGGAGGGTCAGAGGGAGAAGCAGACTCCCTGCCGAGCAGGGAGCCCGATGTGGGACTCGATCCAGGGACTCCAGGATCATGACCTGAGCCGAAGGCAGTCGCTTAACCAACTGAGCCACCCAGGCGCCCTACACAAGTCTTACTTTCTTTAACAAATAGAATCATTTAAAAAAAGAAGAAGAAGCATTTTCCATACCATTTGATAAACAGGAAAAAGAAAACAAAATGGCCCATAAACCCAATAGCCTCATAGTATTTTGGTATTTTTCTGTCACCCTTATTTTTTGTGGCATAATTTTCCCTCAGCTAAATTATGTTTTAACAGACTTTCTAGGGGCCAAACCTGTGCGAGGGGGTGAGTGTACAGAGGGGAAAAGACTGAGTACCTGCCCTTAAAAAGCTCCGACCATCTAGAACCAGCTGTCTGGCTCTAATTCTTGCTCCTTCACCTACTAGCTGTGTGACGTAGGGCCCATTACTTTACCTCTCTGTTTCTTTATTTTCTCATATGTAAAATCAGGATAATGTGACAATTTCGTAGGGTGGTGGTGCAGATTTTTTTGAAAGATTTTATTTGAGAGAGAGAGCATGCAAGCAGGGGGAGGAGCAGAGAGAGAGGGAGAGAGAATCTCAAGCAGACTCCACGCTGAGATCATGACCTGAGCCGAAATCAAGAGGCAGGCACCTAACCGACTGAGCCACCCAGGCGCCCCAGGGTGGTGGTCCAGATGAAAGATTAGTATATGTAAAGTTCTTGGACCAGGACCAGAGCACAGAGAGGCACATGAGTGTTCGGTGTGATTAGTGTGATTAAGTGTACGTCTGGCAGGAGGATGAAGGAGAGGAAGGACGTATCAGACAAGTCAACATGGAGAGGGAAGGAGGTGCGAGGCAGCATTGCTTTCTGCAATCATGCATGACAGGGTGGGACCAAGGGGGAGAAGCTGCACGGGGAGGCAGGGGCCTTGCAGGCCGAACTCACAGCCCACAACCAGCACAGAGAGCACCGTGGACTTGATGCCCCAGAGTCTGTAATACCACCATGTGCTTCCTGAGTTCCTCAATCACAGCTTTTTTTTTTTTTTTAAAGATTTTATTTATTTGACAGAGACACAGCGAGAGAGGGAACACAAGCAGGGGGAGTGGGAGAGGGAGAAGCAGGCTTCCCGCGGAGCAGGGAGCCCAATGTGGGGCTCGATCCCAGCATCCTGGGCTCATGACCTGAGCCAAAGGCAGACGCTTAACCGGCTGAGCCACCCAGGTGCCCCCTGGTCTAAACATTCTTAAGAACATTCTCATTTAATCCTCACAGCACGTAAGAGGGGAGCTTGTCCTCATTTTTTAAAAATTTATTTTAGAGAGAGCAAGAGAATGAGAGTGAGAACGGGGAGAGGAGCAGAGGGAGAGAGAGAATCCCAAGCAGACACTGCACTGAATGTGGAGCCTGACGCAGGGCTCGATCTCACAACCCTGAGATCATGACCTGAGCTGAAATCAAGAGTCAGACGCTCAACTGACTGAGCCACTCAGGTGCCCCAAGCATTGTCCTCATTTTGAAGGGACACAGGCTCATAGTCTGCTCACACCAGATCTTACTACTGATCATAAGAGGAAGGACATTACAAAGCTTCAGGGTGCTTCCAAAGCTCTGCAGTCACGGTCTTTGTTTCCTTATGCATCAAAGGGAGGGCGATGGAAGTGAAGAGGACTCATGCCTATGGAGCATTTACTATCTGCCACATTCTGTTATTGGGCACTGTTGTGGTTCTCGTGTTACAGATAAGGAAACTGAGACACAGAAGGGTTAAGTGACTTGCCCAGGGACACACAGCTGGTGAGGATGGGAGCACAGTTTTGCTCCAGCCCTCTGCCTTTGCAGAGACCGAAAGGGGACAGTCGCATAAAGTGCTTAGCTCAGGGCCGGCTGCCTAGTAAGTGCTCAGTAAGAGCTCAGTCTCCTGGTATAATTATCATTACTGGCCCTTCCTCTCTGTCGGTGGTTCTTTGAGGCTTCTTGTTCTTCCTTTTATCCCTAAGCTCCATCCTCTCCTCAACAGCTGGGCCAGAGTGTGACCGGTGTCCACGGACATGTCCATTCTCTGGGGTACCCACACTGCCGTGCTCTGTCCTCAGTGTCTGAGCTGCACTTTTAGTGGGTGACTTCCTGGCACAGAGCCAGAGGGTGGCCTCTAGCTAAATGTCACCCGGCTTTGATGGCACTGCCTTAGGAATGCAGTACGCTTTCTGAGAACCTAGGAAAATATGCGACCTCTAATTCTGTCATCCAAACTAGGGACAGTTTCCACAGCAGAAACTGGGACCCTTTGAGTCTGCAACATAACGTTTCCATCCACACACATGCTCACTGTTGCTGAGTCTTTACGTTCACGTTCATTTCTGAGGCACTTGGTTTCATGTTTTCTGAGAGCAGGCGCCGACAATTGGGAGACCAATGCCCACGGTCCCCCTGCACCCGGTGGAGTGTGGGCCGATCCCGGTCCCCCGGCTGTATCTGGTCAAGACAGGACCCTGGTTTTAGTCGTAGAATTGAAATGACTCACGCCAAGCTTTCTGAGCGCTGGACTTCACGTAGTAAGAACCCCTCCCTTTGGACAGGACAGGATCATCTGTGACACGCATTCCTGTCTCCCGTCTCCTTGAGCAATAGGGTCCACACTGCAGATGAGGAAGCTGAGGCTCTGGTGGGGAAACTGGCCAGGAAGCGGGATGGTTCTGGTCCCCTGGGCATGGTGGCCGCTCTCTGACTTCCCATCAGGCCTTCTTACCCCCGACTCAGTGCCTCTCTCTTTCTCTCCCCCCCTTTCCAGGTCCCTCCTGGCCCGGAATCAGAGGACCAGCTCTGGTGGGGTGCCATCTGGGAGCCTGTGCGGGAAATTGCTGTACTGGTGAGGTGGGCGTGGGAGACCGAGCCCAGCTGACCAGAGACCCCGTTTTCTTCCAGACTGAGGGGGCAGGCGGCGGGGCCTCCCCACCTGCCCCGCAGAAGATGCAGTTTTTCGGCCGCCTGGTGAATACCCTCAGTAGCGTCAGCAACTTGTTCTCAAACCCGTTCCGGGTGAAGGAGGTGGCTGTGGCAGACTACACCTCGAATGGCCGGGTTCGGGAGGAAGGGCAGCTGATTCTGTTCCAGAACATTCCCAATCGCACCTGGGACTGCATCCTGGTCAACCCCAGGAACTCACAGAGTGGATTCCGGTGGGTGATGGTCAACTGCCACACATACTTCTCTCCTTTGACTCCTCAGACTGGTGGTCCCTTGGCCAAAAAGCAGCTTCTTTGGGCCTGACATCTGAGGGCTCTGGAGAAGGGTGGGAGAGGGTGGGGAGAGGGATCTCCTAGGGCCCTCCTACACCTTCTGGCCCATCAGGGTCCCCGCAGCGGGGGTGTGAGGTTAGAAGGCGGGGCTTTTCCCTGCCTCCAGGCTGGCACCCATGCAGTTGGAGGGAAGGAGGAAGGACAGGAAAGCTGAGAAGGGTCAAATCAGGTAAAGTCCAGGGTTCACCTGTAGCCCCGGGTCTTTAAAGGCATGACTGCCTTGTAGGGGACGATCACGGTTTGTTCAGGAGAGTATAAGGGGTGGTTGTTCAGGAGAGTACAAGGGGTGGACAGCGGTCACTCTTCAGGGCATGTGGGGTCTCCCATGGGAGCTACAAGGAAAGGGTAGGAAGCCAGGACAGGGCTGAAGGAGCTGAGCCAGCTGCAGGGCTGGTTGGCATAAGGGGAGAGGAGTGGCCAGGCATCCAAAATGCAGGGTCCAGAGGAGCTTGGCAGACTGGCCCTGAGTTGGGCTAGTGCTGATGGGCCTTTTTCCGTTCGTTCATCCATCTGGCCATCCCGCCATCCTTCCCTTCACTGGGCACTGGGCATCTGCAGTGGCTCGGGAGTCCCAGGCCCTGGGCCAGGCCTAGCTGGCACTGTGAAATGACAAGACATGCTCCGCGCCCGTATGTGCAGTCTTGGGTGGAGGCCACATGCCAGGCAGGCATTGTACCAACCGTGTGAGGAGAGCTGTGGGTAGAAGTGGACAGTGGGGACACAAGGAGGTGATCCCTTCCTGGTGAGCTCCTCTGAGCCTAGAATGAGTAGGAATGTGTCTGGCAGAGGAGAGTGGATAAGGTCGTTCTAGACATGCAGAGGCATGGGTGGGAGGTGAGGGGGCGCCCATAGGCTGATGGCCCTGGGCCGGATCCCTGGTGTGTGCAGAGCTTTGGCAAGCATTGAGGCCAGAGGGAACCTCTGGACTCATTCTGATTGAGGAGGCACGGCAACAGGAGTCTCAGAAAGTGGCAAGCTGGGAGTCAGGGTCCAGGCAACAGGAGGAGAGCAGAGGAGGCTGGCCATTCGGGAGAATTCAGGTCTGGTTCCACAGGGAAACTGAGGCAGAGGCCCCCACAGCAGGTGGTTGGGCAAAGAACACAGCTCAGCAGCCAGTCTGGACACCAGTTTTAACGTGGCAGAGCTAGTCCCACACTCTGGGCGCAGATGTCTGAACTGATGGCCATCCCGCTGGCCTGGGTCAGGACAGGGCAGGCTTCCACCTGCGGCTCCGGAACCCCTCCACAGGCCCGCAGCTGAGGGCCGCTGATGGAATGCACAGCCGAGCAGGGCGGTGGGTCCAGTCTTCAGAGGACCACTCAGCCTTACTTTCCAGGTGCCGCCCTGGGGGCTCCACCACCCCGCCATCACCAAGTCCTGTCAGCTGTAAATGTCCCTTGACAGGACTCCAGATCTGTCCCAGAAAGCTCGAGCCCCACTGTGGGCAGACTTCCATCCCAGGGAGTTAAACTCCTTGCCAGCAGTTTATTAACTACATGTTTATTTATTACCCTTAATGGGGGGCACTTTATAGTACTTTCACATATGGTATATTAGCACATCCTCAGTGACCCGTTGAGGTAAACAAGGAAGGCAGTATCCCATTTTACAGATAAGAAAACTGAGGCTCAGGAAGATAAGTGAGTCATTCAAGGTTGCACAGGAAGCAGCGAAGAAACAGAATCTGTGTCTTCTGGCTCCTAAGCCATTTCTCTTTTCTGTGCCACTGCATGTTTCCATGTGTTTGGACAGAATAGGGAGCATTGGGTGGGGTTTCAAGCCAAGCATATATCCCCTCTCGGAATTCCTGACATCCCTCACTTGGCTCTGGACTCTTGTCTCTTCTTCTAACCTGCTCCTGCCCAAGCATTTCCATTTCAGTAGATGGCATCACCATCCCTGTACGTGGTTGTGCAGCCCAGAAGCCCAGGAGTGATCCTTGATCCCTTGGGCTCTCCCCGCCCCCCCAGATCCGGGTCATTACTGAGTTCTGTCACGCTCCCCTGCCAAGCATATCTTGAGTCTGCTGCTGCTTCTCCATCAATTATGTTTAACTTTGGCTTGAATGACAACCACAGCAGATAGTGGTCCCCAGGGGCCCCCAGTCCCCAGGGGCCCAGGCTCTTGCTGTCTTGTTGCTCCACCAAGTGTGGCCTTCATTCTCTAGGCTACCACATGGTCCCAGGTGGCCATGCCAGATCCAGCCATCACAGCCACCTTTCCAGTCAGCAGAAAGGTAGAAGAGCAGGGTGAACAAGGGCACTCTCCTCCTTTCCAGGGGCTTCTCAGAAGTGGCACACATGCCTTCCACCTGAATCCCATTGGCCGCTACTTGGTCACATGGCCACAACTAGTTGCAAGGGAGACTGGGAAGTGTAGCCTGCATTGCAGCCACGTGCCAGTCCCGAATCCAGGCTTCTGTTATTCTCCATTTTGCTGCTGGCTCTCTTTCCAGGCTGTGGTCGTTGTATACACAGACTCCAGCTTCACTCTGCCTCCCAGCCTGTTGCTCTGCCTGTGGTCTGGTTGCTCTCCTCCCCTCCTCTTCCAAGCTGCTGTCAGAGTGATCTTTCCAGAAGACAAATCCGATCACTCACTCCCCTGCTTCACTCTCAAGAAGTCCCTTTTTCCTTAACATATCAGCTGCTTAGCTTGGCTTGAAAGGGCCAGTGTGATCAGGCCTTGCTTCTCCCTCTGGTCTCAGCTGTTGCCCCCTGTGCTCCTGGCCTTCGCCTAGACTCTTACGTCATCAGCCTAGAACATTCCCCCCTTCTTTGCCTGCCTTACTTCTGCTCGCCCTTCTGGCTAGAGTAGGTGCTCATGCTGCGTGTCCCATAGCACTCCATCCCCGCGCTCGGTAGACCGTCTTCCTGGTAGGCCACGAACCCCACGAGGGTAGTGGCTGTGTCTGTCTTGTTCGCCCCAGTACAACCCCCAGCACCCAGTAAAGAGCCTGGCACACGTAGGTTTGTGCGATGCATGTGATATTCTTGAAGCTTCAGCAGTATTTGTGGAGGGCCACTGTGCGCCGTGTCCTCTGTTGGGACTGGGGACTATTGGATTCAGGGCAGTCGAGGGGGTGGGCTGGGAAGCAGGAGGGGAGGTTATGAAGAGCTGCAGAAACGGCAATGCCAAGGCCTGGGGTGTGACCTCAGAGTAAGGGCCAGGGCCCTGGGCTTCTCCTAAGGGCAGCAATCCTGGGGTCTCCCCACTGCTCCCAGCCCTTTGCAGTTTCTAGAAGGAAGGTATGGTTTACTAGACTTCTTCCTCAGGCCGCTGTGGTTCTGTGTTTTTTTTTTTTTAAGGTTTTATTTACTTATTTGATAGAGAAAGCACAAGCAGGGGAAGTGGC
>NC_138373.1:150797141-150813797 GCF_054177405.1 Leptonychotes weddellii | reverse complement strand
GGGGCTCCCCTCCATGCTGCTTGCTCCCACTTCAAGTGAGCCCTGCCCTTTGGCAGCCCTGGCCTCACCCTGTCCCTCCCCTCCTGCCCTCCCCTTCGTGCTTACCTGCAGCTGGTGAGTGCCCGCACCCCGGCTGCCCACACCTGCACCCACATACTGCGCCTTCCCTGTTGTCATTGTAGAGGCCAGTCCCCATCAGGGTCAACATCCCCTCATCTACTGCAGGACATGAGTTCAGCAATTCCTTCCTTTCTCCTCTGCGACTTCCCCCTCTTGACTAGGTATTTTCTACTGCTATACAAATGTGCTGTTTTCTCTCTTTAAAAAAAAAAAAAAATGCATTCTTGACTCCACTTTCCTCCCCAAGCATGTCTCTATTCAGCAGTCCCCAATTCCCTCCTCCTGTTCTCTCTCTAAACTAGTTAAAAATAGGGAAATACGCCTCATAGGGAAAAGTGCCCACAGCTCAATGACGTATCACAAATACCTCTAACCAGCACCCACGTCAAAAGGTAGAACGTTGCCGCACCCCGGAAGCTGCCCTTTTGCTCCCTTGCCCCCAAAAGGTAACCCTGAGGGTTCAGGGTTTGTACGGCAGTTGCTTCTGTGCCTGGCTTGTTTGCTCAGCATTTTATCTGTGAGATTTCTATATATGTGTTTGCATGGAACTGGATCCGACTTCTTCCATGCAGGACAATTCCACTGTGTTAACTACACCACAGCTTCATTTACTCATCCACCGATGGGGATTTGGGGCTGCTTCCGGTTTTCTTGGTGCGTGTATGCACGCCTTTCTGTCCGGCGTCTACCGGGGAGTGGAATTGGTGAGCTGAGACCATACACATCGTCAACTTCAGTGGATAATGCCCTTCTGGTTTCCTCCTGGCAGTGAAGGAGATTCCCGTTATTAAGTGTTGCCAGTTAAAAAAAAAAAAGTTATCATTCTGTTGGGTATGTAGTGGTGTCTTATTGTGGCTTTCATATGCTTTGGTCTGATGACATACGAGTTTGAGCACCTTTGGATAAGTTGACGAACCTTTTGGCAATCCCCTTCAGTGAAGTCCCTGCTCCATTGCCCTTGAACACTTAAAAAATCTAGTTCCGGAGGGGTTGAGAATATTTTTCTATAGTATCTTCCAGAAGTTTTACTATTTTCGCCTTTTGTCACTAGATTGATTATCTACCTAGAATTGACTCCTTGGTCATCATGTCTACTCTCGGGGTAGAAGTTCTCAAACCTCAGCAGAAGGCCTTGGTTTACCAGTGTCCTTCCACCTGGCGGGCCTTGAACTTGAATCTGTGTTTTGCAAGGACTGCAAAACCGCACAGCTTCCACTCAGCTCTGGGTCCTCTCTGCTGCTGTTTTCCGTTTGGTTTCTTGGCATCTTGCTCTGCCTAGCTTATGAGAGAAGATCGCATGCAGAACTTTGGGCTTACTTCCCTGTGATTCCTTCAAGTTCTGGTCTTCTTGGCAACTCTGGATGCCGGCTTCTCTCTACCCAGCCTAGTGGGGTTGCGGTAGCACCTGGCTGCCTCCCAGCCTTTCTGTCCTTCATATCCTGCATCACAGATCCCCGAGTGCCCTGAGTGGAAGTGTGGGGCTTACCTCAGCGTGCTTCCCTCTTCTCTATAGTCTTGGCCTGTATCTTCGCCTCCCTGAGGTTTCCTCCAGCGCCTTCAGGTACTCATCGGCATTTGATCCTGCCTTTCCGTTCATTTTCAGCAGGAAGCCTAGTTTGATATAAGCTTCTCTGCCCTATCTAGAGGTGGAGGTTCCTCCGCGAATTTGATACAGAATATTCACATTACCACTGAGTCGAGACATTTCCCAAATTTCCCTGCGACTTCTTGCTTGAACCATTGATAGTTTATATGTATCTTGCTTAATTTTCAAACGTATGGAAAACTTTTCATTCTCTTTTTGTTATTGATCTCTTGCTTAGTTTCATCGTGGTCAGAGAACACAGTCTCAGTATTTTAGGTCTTTGAAATTTGTTCAGATCTACTTTGTGGCCCAGCTTACATCCAGTATTTCTAACTTGTTTGTGTGGCTGGAAAAGAACATGTATTCTGTAGCTGGTGGGAATAGTGTTTCATATATGCCTGCCAGGTCAGGTTTACTAATGATTCTAGAGCCAAAAGGGATTTTTTTGTTTGTTTGTTTGATTGTTTATGAGTAGTAAGAGTTATTAAAATATTGCAATGTGATGGCGGGTTTGTTTAGTTGTTTTTTTTTTTTTGCTGGAATTATGGATGACTTAATTGTTCTTAAAAATGTCTGGTTTTAAAAAAATCTGTCAAGTTTGACTATATTTTGGAGCTTTCTTATGAAGTGCATATTAATTTATAATTGCCATATTTTCCTAGTGGGTTGAAACTGTTATCATTATGAATTGTCTCTCTTTGTTTCTGGTAATACTTTTTACCTTAAACCCTACTTTGTCTCATATCCATATAGCTTCACCAGTTTTTTTTTTTGGTTAGTAT
The DNA here is from genome assembly GCF_054177405.1 of Leptonychotes weddellii. Lineage (NCBI taxonomy): Eukaryota > Metazoa > Chordata > Mammalia > Carnivora > Phocidae > Leptonychotes > Leptonychotes weddellii. The sequence goes on along the minus strand of NC_138373.1, from coordinate 150,811,310 downwards.
TATATTTTATTTATATATTTATATATAAAAATGCAGTATATATATTTATATGTAAATATATATAAATACAATATAATCTGTATTATATATCTATAATATCTATATTATATATTTATATATAATTTCCTTATATTTTTAATCTTGTTAAGAGTATGGAGTTGTCTTTTCTTTCTCTCCTATTATCCTTGTCTCTTATTCCTTATATTTATTTGGAACATTTAGTTTATTTCTACTTAATATAATGCTGATATATTTGAGTCTAAATCTGTCATCTTGCTATTTTCTTTTTGTTGTTGTTCCACCTATTTTCTTTTCTTTTTAAAGATTTTGTTTATTTATTTGACAGAGAGAGATACAGCAAGAGAGAGAACACAAGCAGGGGAGAGGGAGAGGGAGAAGCAGGCTTCCCGCTGAGCAGGGAGCCCCATGCGGGGCTCAATCCCAGCACCCTGGGATCATGACCTGAGCCGAAGGCAGACGCTTAACGACTGAGCCACCCAGGCGCCCCTATTTTATTTTCTTTATTCCTTTCTTTTTGTCTTCTTATGCATTGAGTTTTATTTTTTATTTTTATTTTTTAAAGAATTTATTTATTTGACAGAGAGAGACACAGCGAGAGAGGGAACACAAGCAGGGGGAGCGGGAGAGGGAGAAGCAGGCTTCCTGGCTGAGCCAGGAGCCCGATGTGGGGCTCGATCCCAGGACCCTGGGATCATGACCTGAGCCGAAGGCAGACGCTTAACGACTGAGCCACCCAGGCACCCCTATTTTTGTTTTGTTTTTAAAAGATTTTATTTATTTATCCGAGAGAGAGAGAGAGATCATGAGCATGGGGAGGGATAGAGGGAGAAGCAGACTCCCTGCTGAGCAAGGAACCCGATGCAGGACTCTACGCCAGGACCCTGGGATCATGACCTGAGCTGAAGGCAGACACTTAACTGACTGAGTCAGCCAGGCGCCCTTATTTTTGTTTAGTCTTAGGTAGCTTTACTGAGATGCAACTTACAAAAAAATGACATTTACCAATTTGACATGTAGCATTTGATGAGTTTCAGTAAAGGTACACACCCACGTGCCATCACCGCAGTCAAGATACAGAACAGTTCTGTGGTCTCCAAAATTCCTTCCCTGCTCCTTTGCAGTAAGTCCCCTGCACCCACCATAGCCCCTGGCAAACACTGTCTACTTTTTATCACTATGGTTTTGCCTTCTAATCATACAGCATGCGGTTGTATGACTTTTTTTTTTTTTCACGTACCGTAATGGTTTTGCAATTCATGATCTAGTGTTTTCTTATTATCCCATGTGTTCCCTCCCTGTCAGTTTGGAAGTTATGCATTCTGTCATTCTCTTTCAGTGACAGCTGTTGGAGGATAGTTCTCCACGGGTTTCTCGTGGGTCTGTATATCTTGCAAGCAGAGACATTGACTTCCTTTGTTCCAGGCTATCTTTACAAGGATGTTTGTATAGCCAGCAGCCTTAGAAGATAGAGATCAGGTCTTTCCCTAGAGCAGAGGGGGAGGTTTGCTTACTCTGTTGTGTAATAAGAATCATATCATCCTTCAGAGCAAAGCTTCGGCAGATTTGCTTTTTAACAATGGTAGAAGATTCAAGTTCCCTACACTCCGGGCTTCTCTCTGTCCTAGCACAACAAGGGCAGGTGTCACCTGGCCCTCTTCATGTCACCCTGTGGGAACTGGATCCCAGGGGACTGGCACAAATGCTCAAGCTGACCACTGCTGTTGCTGTGAGCAGTAAACTGTCCTTTGTCTTTGATCCAGGAATCTTGTTTCTTCTGCCAGCACCCGTGAAACTGTGTCAGGCTAACTTGTTAGTTTGCAAGTAGAGCAAAAACTGAAACCCTTCCCAGTTCTTGATAGAACCCAAGAGATTGTAACACACATCCTTGGCCTTACTGAAGTATAATTGGTACGTTAGTGTCTTCCAGAACAGTAAATGAGTCTTAGAACTTTTTAACCCCATTTATTTCCAGGCTTCTATGCTATATATGTATGTACATATATATATTTTAATTCTATTTTTATTTTAAACCCAACAAGACATTATGCCACCAATTCTTATTTAGATTCACCCACATACTTGCCATTTTCATGGTATTTTATTTTTTTCCTGTGTCTCAGACCATCCATATGGGATCAAGTTCCTTCTACCCAAAGAAAATCCTTTTATATCCGCTATCGTGTAGGTCTACTAATGACAAAGCCTTTTCTCTCTTTCTCTTTGTGTGACTAGTGAAATTTTTTAAAAAACATTTTACTTATTTATTTTAAGTAATCTCTACATCCAGCGTGGGGCTCGAATTCACGACTCCAAGATCAAGAGTCACACACACCACCGACTGAGCCAGCCAGGCGCCCCTGACTAGTGAAATGTTTTGCTTTCAACTTCATACTTAAAGGGAAGCATGCTGGGTACAGAATTCTCATTGGCGTTTATTTTCTTTTAGCTCTTTAAGAATGTCATTCCATTATCTCTGTTTTCCACTGCTGAGTAGCTGGCTGTCAGTCTTTGAAGATAACTTTCTCCTATGCTATTTTTAGTATTTTTCTTCACATTTTGTTTATAGCCTTTGTAATATGGTACATGTGTCAGTTTTTGCTGTGTTTCAGTATGTTGACCGATATGTGTCATCCTCAGTTACTGCTACGTAACAAACTACCCCAAAACTCTGCAGCTTAAAACAACGATCAATCACTTGGCCCACAAATCTGCAATTTGAGCAGAGCTCAGTGGGAAAAGCTCTCTTCTGCTCTACATGGCATGAGCCGGGGTGGCTGGACTGCAGGATCCACTTCTAAGATGATTCACTCACAACCGACAAGTTGCTGCAGGCTGTTGGCTGTGAGTTTGTCCAGGGCTAGGGTCCAGGACCAAGGGTCGTCCCTGTGGGTTGTGTCAGTTTCCCCATGGCGTGATAGCCAGGTCTCAAGAGAAAAGAGGTGGAAGCTTCCAGTCTCTTAAAGCCTTCGTCCAGAAACTAGGGCAGCATCACCTCTGCCCTATTCTGTTGGTAAAGCAGTTGCAGAGCCAGATGAAAGGGTAAAGAGACATCATGGGATAATGATAAGAGACATCATGTCTCAATGGGAGCAGTGTCAAAGATTTGGGGGCCATGTTTTAAAACCCACAAGGTCCCTTAGTGTGGATTTCTATTTGTGTGTGTGTGTGTGTGTGCAGGAAGGCTCATAGATATTTTCAATCACTATGACATTTTTTTTTCATCAATTTTGAAAAGTTCACAGACATTAACTCTTCAAATATGGCTTCTCTCCAGTTCTCTTTCTACCCTGCTTTGGTAGCTCCACTTATATGTATGGTAGATCTTTTTGTTATATATTCTATGTCTGTTGTCTACTTTCCTGCATTTTCCATCCTTTGGCTCCCCAGGCTCTATTCTGTTTCCTCTTTTCTGGCCTATCTTCCCGTTCACTAGTTTTCTCTTCAGCATTGTCCAGTCTGCTTTTATACCTGATCACTGGGTTCTTCATTTCAGCAATTGTATTTTTTAATAAACTGTAATTCCCATTTTTAAAATGGATTCAAGTTCTTTGCCCCAATTCTAAATCTTCCTTTTCATCCTCCTAAATATTATCACATTTATTTTATTTTTTTAAGTAAACTCTATGCCCAACCTGGGGCTCGAACTCACAACCCTGAGATCAAGAGTCGCATGCTCTACTGACTGAGCCACCCAGGTGCCCCTATCGCAGTTATTTTAAAGTCTGTGTCAGATGACTTCGGTATTTGCAGCCCCTTACTTACAGATCTGTTTCCATCATACATTATTTCTGTTGGTTTTCTTTCACATCATGTAGTATCTCCTGTGCTTGGTGAGTTTTGATTCTGTGCTGGCCCTTGGATTTGCAACGATGCTTGTAGAAACAGTTTGAAGCCTGGCTTAATGCTTCTTTTATATTTGCTTCTCCCAGGTACCTGGGAACATTATCATTAGTAAGGATAATTTCAATCCATTTTCTGGAACTGAAATTATTTGGAGCTGAGCTGCAGTCTCTGGGAGGGTCTGTCTACTGTGGCTCATCTTATGCCTTAGTCCTTCAGGACCTCCACCCACAGTAAGAGGGTTCATCAGGGCCCTCCCCTGGCCTCCAGTCCCTGTCCCCCAAGCCCATGAAGTTGCTGATGATCTATGATGTATCCCTCCAGCCTCTCAAGTGCCAGCAGGCTATCCCCTCTGATTCTTGAGCAGGCCACCAGGCTCACTTCCTGGGTTTCCATAACCCCTTCCCACCTGACGCTTCATCCCTGTCTGCTTCCCTGTCCAGCGCCTCAAGCGGATGCCTTTTACATTTTGTCCAGCATTTCTGGTTGTCCCTAGGGGGCAGTCCGGTTCACATTGCCTGGGCCATCATTGTGGAAGTGGGAGTCCTCCGAGAGATCCTCTTTTCTTTTGGGTTGGTCTCCGCAGCATTCAAATGCCTGATTCCACTTTCCCCATTAGCTGCCTCAGTTTGCTCCCCTCTGTGGCGAACCCCCTAACAAATATCGTCTATACTTGCTTCTCCAATTTCTTTTTTTTTTTTTTTAAAGATTTTATTTATTTATTTAATTGACAGAGAGAGAGAGACAGCGTGAGGGGGAACACAAGTAGGGGGAGTGGGAGAGGGAGAAGCAGGCTTCCAGCTGAGCAGGGAGCCTGATGCGGGGCTCGATCCCAGGACCCCAGGATCATGACCTGAGCTGAAGGCAGTCGCTTAACCAACTGAGCCACCCAGGCGCCCCTTGCTTCTCCAATTTCTTACATCCCATTCCTTCTCAGGCCCTCTCCCATCAGGCTCCTGTTCCCACTGTTGCACCAAAAGTACTTTGTCAAGGTCATTAATGTTTTATTGATGCTAAATCCGGTGATCAGTTTTTAGTGTCCTTGTCAGTGTCATTTAGTGTCTTCGTGTCTGACATATAGCAGCATTTAACATGGAGCCCTCCGACGCGCAGAGGTGGGCGAGATGGAACAAAACCAGCCAAGGAGAATGAGGAAGGACTTCCTCCCATATCCTCCTTTCTTTGTTTGTTCTTTAGCACTTATTACCTGGCAATTTGTTTATTGTACTTTCTTATTTTGATTTGTCGCTTACGCATTGTGTTGGTCTCTCCCCTAAGAACACGGGCTTCGGGAAGGTGGGGCTTGTCATCTGTTTTGTTCATTAATTTACCCCTTCCATCTAGAACAATGGCAGGTGCAGAACACGCACTCAGTAGATATTTGCTAAACAATTGCACTCCCTCTTGGAAAGAACAGGCGAGGCTTGTTGAGCCAACACTCTTTGGGCACCACCTCTGCTAGACCCTGGCTGACCATGGGTCTTTAATGTTGAATGCCCTGGTCAAAACTTCAAGTATCTTCAGTGTCAACCGTCATTGTGATTATCCATTTCTAAAGTGCTATTACTTGGCTATCCCATCTGATTCTCATAGTACCTCTGTGAGATAGGTGAGACAGGTACAGTTGGTCTCATGTTTAAATTAGGGCTCAGGGAGGGAAAGAATTTTCCCTAGGTCACACAGCAGCTTAATAGCAAACCTTGGACTTAAACACAACTCTAAAAATGAACAAGGTTTATAATGATCATTCTTCTCCTCCTTTGGGGGAGTTAGAGGGAAGGGATACCATCTGATTGGTTTCTCAAAAAAACAAGAAAAAACAAAAATTTTTTTCTGATTATAAAAAATTATAGGGGCACCTGGGTGGCTCAGTCAGTTGAGCGTCCAACTCTTGATCTCGGCTCAGGTCTCGATCTCAGGGTCGTGAGTTCAGGCCCCACACTGAGCTCCATGCTGGGTGTGGAGCCTACTTAAAAAAACAAAAATTATATAAACTCATTGTAGAAAATTTAGAAACTTCAGAAGTGGATAAAGAACATTTCGATTACTATACTACCATGTACATTTTGACATATTTTTTAACACAATTTAGATCACATTGTATCATATAAAATTTGTATCTTGCTTTTTTACTTAACATTACAAAATCACATTTCACTGTTCTTTTAATATCGCATCTTAATGGTTGCATAATGTTCCATCACATAGCTGTGCCTCTGTTTATATCATGTTCTGCTGCACATTTAAGTTATACGCTTATTTACTTCCTATGGTGTGCGAGGGCCGGGGACTTGAGGCTGGGGCTCTCAGATGTCATAATCAAATTAGAAAGTGGATATGACAGGGCTTTGTTAAAATAAAATTTAAAAGCACCATGAGATGATATAAAAAATGGAAAAGAAAATTTTTTTAAATAAAAATAAAATCCTGACTCCGTTTGGAGGTGGGTGTGTGAGTGCGTGCGTGTGCGCGCATGTGCATGCAGTGGGAAGGGGAGTCCAGCTGAAGTGGGTCCCTGCACGGCCAGAGGCAGGCAGCAGCCTGTGTACGGGGGGACCCAAGGCTTCTGCTCATTTCTGTGTTGTCCTCCCGTGTCCCGGCTCCACAGACTCTTCCAGCTGGAGACGGAGGCGGATGCCCTCGTGAACTTCCAGCACTATTCTTCGCAGCTGCCGCCCTTCTACGAGAGCTCCAGCCACATCCTGCACGTGGAGGTCCTGCAGCAATTGACCGACCTCATCCGCAACCACCCCAGCTGGTCGGTGGCCCACTTGGCGGTGGAGTTGGGGATCCGAGAGTGTTTCCACCACAGCCGCATCATCAGGTGGGCCAGGAGGGGCAGTGCATGTGCCTGTGTGTGTGGATGGGCGGGGCCTGGGGCAGTTGCTCAGTCCTGCCTCAGTTTCCCTCTGTAAAGCCAAAAGTTGCCCAGTACCTTGGATATGATCCGTGCTAGGGCGCTTTGCTGGAGAGAGCTGAAGAGGCCTCAGGTCCTCGTGTCTTCTTCCAAAGATCTGGATGCTCCCTCTCTCATGTGGCCCTTCAGCCAATATTTTTGTCAGCAGATGTGCCCCCGAGAGGGGACTGTGTGGGCCCTGCTGAAGTATTCTGGCTCACCCGCTTGCCCTGAGGTGGCCACAGTATGGCTCAGCCCCCAGGCCCCAGGCTCAGAATTCCTCGCTGCCCTTTATAGTTTCCAGGCCTGTTCTTGGACCTCGTGGGGATTAACCTCCCCGAGGCCCTGTCCCTTTCCTAGGGCGGGCATTATTGTTATTCTTTTGTAGATCAGGATGTTGAAGCCCAGCAAGGTTAAGTGAACTGTCTGAGGTTGATGAGATTTCAGCATTCTGACCCGTTCTGTGCCACCCCACCACCGACTTCTGGCTGGTGGGGCCCTAGGACCCATCCCTCATACGGGCGTGCAAGTAAATGACTGTTAAAATCACATCGGTCCCAAATAAACTGTGAGCCAGCCCGAGCGTGGCAGGAATGCTCTTGAGCCCCTAGCCCACTGCCCTCTGCTGCCCCTGAGTTTCTCAGCACCCTTCCCTCCTTGTGCCCACCCCACCCCCGCCCCTGCAGCTGCGCCAATAACAGGGAGAGTGAGGAGGGCTGCACCCCCTTGCACCTGGCCTGCCGCAAGGGTGACGGGGAGATCCTGGTGGAACTGGTGCAGTACTGCCATGCCCAGATGGACGTCACGGACAACAATGGGGAGACAGCCTTCCATTACGCTGTCCAGGGTGACAATGCCCAGGTGCTGCAGGTGAGCAGCGGGGGGCAGGGGGGATGACCGGAGCTTGTCCCCACTTGTCCCGAGCTCCTTCCTGGAGGGCGTCCCCCCACTTCCCTCCTCATGCTTACCAAGGAGACACATCCTCGGCTACTGGGCTCCGACCTGACAACCCTAGGGAGGTCCCCCCACCCAGCAAACTAAACTGGAGGCCCAGTCCGGCCAAGCAGTTCGGTTCGGCTTGTCCCGAGCCCCTACTGAGCCCGACCCTGGGCTGCGTGAATTCATTTCCCGCCCTGCCCGGACAGGCTTACGGTTCAGCGGGACCTGAGCTTAGCTTTTTACAGGAACTCAAAACTCCATCCGGCTCCTCTAGACATTTGCACCAGACATACCCCTCCTGTTAAATATTTGATTATCAGGCTGAGAAATGAAAATAAAAATCATAGGCAAGTAGATGGAGTGATGTCATTAAAGGCTACTTTATGTATTGGATGGAAAAGACAGAGTACCAGACAGGATTTTATTGCCCAGAGTTAGAAGATTCTTTTATTTATTTTTATTTTTTTAATTTTTATTTATTTATTTTTTAAAGATTTTATTTATTTATTTGACAAAGAGATAAAGAGAGAGAACAAGTAGTCAGAGAGGCAGGCAGAGGGAGAGGGAGAAGCAGGCTCCCCGCAGAGGGTGAAGCGGGGCTCGATCCCAGGACCCTGGGATCATGACCTGAGCCGAAGGCAGCCGTTTAACCAACTGAGCCACCCAGGCGCCCCTAGAAGATTCTTTTAAAGGTTATGTCCTTCTCTGCCCTGGCATCAGAAAGGAACGACATTGTTCCCAAAAATATGTGTTCATGTCGTATGATTGGTGCAGAGGGAAGGGACTTCCACGTGCTCTGGTGAACTCCATCCTTCCTGAGAGCCGGCTCTGTGCCCAGCACTGTGCCCCACAAGACCTGCCTCTGTGCAGACGGCAGGCACACACTCAACTGTCCTTTGTCGTGGGCTGGTCTCATGTCTGGCCCTGTACTGAGTGTTGTGTGTTCCAGTTAATTCTCAAAATAGCCTCTCTGGGGAGGGGAGGGGTCATGATCCTCCTCTCATTGCCAAATAAACTGAGGTTCCATGAGTTAAAGAAACGTGCCCAGGGAGGGGCAGAGCTGTGAGCAGTGGGGGTGGCCCTGGAGTCGAACCTCTTTGCCATGTCCCCAGCCTGTCGACAGGCCCAGCGAGGTCCCCCGGGTGCACAGGAGTTGTAGTTAAACCTATGGAGACAGCACTCGGCCACAAGTGAGGAAATGAAACCTCCTGGCTTTCTTTGTAATACTGGTTTGTTCTGTGTTTGTTTTAGTGCAAAAAGGTGTTTTTATTAAAGCATAGGACGGGGCCCATGGGCAGAAAGGATTGCCTGTTTTTCTTTTTAATTGAAAAAATAATATGTGAACCTAGCAAAAAGAAATTCAAGCAGGAGGGGCGCCTGGGTGGCTCAGTCATTAAGCATCTGCCTTGGGCTCAGGTCATGGTCCCAGGGTCCTGGGATTGAGCCCCACATCGGGCTCCCTGCTCAGCAGGGAGCCTGCTTCTCCCTCTCCCACTCCCCCTGCTTGTGTTCCCTCTCTCACTGTGTCTCTCTCTGTCAAATAAATAAATAAAATCTTAAAAAAAGAAAAAGAAAGAAATTCAAGCAGGAGAGAAGAAAATACGACGAAAGTACACAATGAAAAGCAGGAATCACTCCCACCCAGACCCCCAGTGCCCATCCGAACGAACAACAGGTTTCTTGGTTGGGAAGTTTTTCGTATGAGCCAAGCTGTGCCAGACCAGCCCCCAGCCAACCCTGGTACAGCCGGCGTCCTGTTTTCCGGCAAACCTCCTTTCTCCGTTGCTCCCCTTAATGTCCCTACCGTGTTCTCACAGAGTCAGACTTCCCTTCCCTTCAAGTGGGCGCAGGAGACTGGCACGGAGGGTGTCAGGAAGGGTCATGTGGGGGCTTGTGTTTGTTGGGCTCCAGCCCACCCCGGTGTCCCGCTGTCAGCTCCTAGGGAAGAACGCATCAGCTGGCCTGAACCAGGTGAACAACCAGGGACAGACTCCGCTGCACCTGGCCTGCCAGATGGGGAAGCAGGAGATGGTCCGCGTGCTGCTCCTTTGCAATGCTCGGTGCAACATCATGGGGTCCGCTGGCTACCCCATCCACACGGCCATGAAGTTCTCCCATAAGGGGTAAGACCTCACTCCCCCGCCTGGCTGGCTGGGCCTCTGGCTCCCGCAGCTCTTCTCACGCCCAGGTGAGCACTGGCCTCCGCAGGCTCATTAGATGTGTTTCTGCTACTTGTGCCAAGGACCAGCCTGGCCCGAACAAGGTACTTGATGAACGTGTAGTGGATGTGAATCTCAGTCCAGAAAGTTAGCTGTGCAAAGAGTAGCATTTTAAAATGTTTTCTGTAATGCACCTTAATTTCTGTCCAGGATCCTCCCTCTACCAGACTAGAGAAGAACAATCCAAGTCTTCCCCGGGGTCCCCCCTTTCCACCTCCCCCAGGTGGTCCTCCTGTGCCAGAGTCACATGCAGCCCCAAGGAGGGCTGGGTCCTAGAGGATGGGTCCTCTTCCGTCTAGGCCCACCAGCCCGATCTGAACCCCTTCGTGGCTACAGCGCTGCTCTGTGGCTTCGCAGATTCCTGGCTCGAAGCCCAGGAACGCTTGGCGAGGTGGCCCAGAGCCCCTTCTGCCTAGATGTGTCCATCCTTCCAGGCTGGTGGTGCTGCTGGGATGCAGGTACCAGGCCCATGCCTTGGGGAGCTCTGGACCACTCTCGCATTTCTTCCCTTCTCCCCAGACCTGGGAAACCCTGGTCTCAGGAAAATTCTCCATGTGAAGTGTGTGTGTGTATGTGCGTGCGTGCGTGTGTGTGTGTGTGTATAGGGTGGGGGGTGTGTGATTAAAGAGATGAAGGGGTGCCTGGGTGGTGCAGTCGGTTGGGCATCCGACTCTTGGTTTCAGCTTGGGTCATGATCTCAGGGTGATGAGATTGAGCCCTGTGTCGGGCTCTGTGTGCAGCGTGGAGTCAGCTTGAGATTCTCTCTCTCTCTCCTTCTCCCTGCCCCTCCTGCTTGTGTGCGCTCTCTCTTGCTAAAATAAATAAATCTTAAAAAAAAAAAACAGAGAGAGAGAGAGAGAGAGATGAATATCTCAAAACATGCCCAGTGAGAACAGTATCTAGAATGACTGACGGAATGAAGGGCTCAGTCGGTCCCTCTGTCTGGGCGCTGTGCTAAGCGCTGGCCTTGAAGAGACGGACCCGGACAGGAGACACAGAAGTCACTGGGTCCTTCTAGGCTGTGTGCTGGACAGGCAGGGGAAGAGCACAGAGGGCGGCACATGCGTCGGGGGCAAGCCTTGCCCTCCCGCAGGTTTTCCCTTTTTCTGGAGTCCCGGAGTCTGCACCCACCTTGCCGGCCCCGTTGCCATGGCTATCCCCTCAAAGGTCTAGTCCAAGCTTGGGCCAGCCTACCTTTCCGTGATCCTCCGCAGCACAGCCAAGATGGACCAGAATGTTCAGGAAGACTTGACCAAATGGTTGGAGACAGTGCCAAAACCCTCATCCCCAGTAGTCATGTTCCCTGATTGCAGGTTGCAACCCAAATGGGCACAAGTGATGGCTGATGCTTTTTTATCCCCGAGAGGTGGCATGGCGGCCCTGTTCTGGCTCAGCTCCGGCCACCCCAAGCTTTCCTGTCCAGGGGCCTGGTATTGCCTGGCTCGCTCGCTCCTTAGACGCCTCTGGCCACATTCTTCTCTGCCCCTGCCAGGCCTCCCCCCGTGGGGCTGGTACACATCACAAGGGATCATGCACAGAAGACGATGCGAGTGGCCTCACACTGTGGGCATGCCCTACACAGCCCCACATGGCCACGTCCTCCCAGGGCCCCAGCGGGGACATCCCTCTGCCACCATGTGGTAGCCAGCACAGAGGTCCCGTCCCGGCTCCGATTTGGGAGCCCCTCTGCTATTTATGTCAACTCAGCTGACCTTTATAGAGCCCGGTTTGGGCCTGGGACTTGACTTTCACTTTGCAAAATGTCTTCAAGGTTCATTAGTGTTGTAGCATATATCAGAATTCCCTACCCCCCCCCTTTTTTTTTAAGATTTCATTTATTTATTTGACAGGGAGGGAGGGTGCACACAGAAGCAGGGAGAGCAGCAGAGGAAGAGGGAGAAGCAGACTTCCCGCTGAGCAGGGAGCCCCATGCGGGGCTCGATCCCTTCTCTCCTTTAATCCCCACCAGTCCAGTGAGGACCATGCCCATGTTGCAGATGGGCTCAGCCACTTGCCAGAGATCACCAGTGAGGAAGCTGGGGTTACCCAGGCCTGCCTGACTTTAAGGCCAGCACCAGTGAGAGTGATCATTGCTGATTGGAGTTATCAGGGAAGACTTCCTGGAGGTGGGGGCTTGAGCTAGGCCTGTGGGGGCCCAGGATACCCTTGACATACCATAGCATACATGCTGGTTGGTTCTGTTGCAAAACCAAGAGAAATTTTGCAGAAACTCTTCTTCACCAGGAGATGAAGCCTCAAGTCATGGCCTTTTCCAGCCCCAGGCCACCTCCCTCCACCCCCACGACCTTCTGTACTGCCCGATGGCTCCTTTCTCCCTAGGTGTGCTGAAATGATCATCAGCATGGACAGCAACCAGATCCACAGCAAAGACCCTCGCTACGGAGCCAGCCCCCTCCACTGGGCCAAGACCGCTGAGGTAGGCAGCCTGAGGGTGAGTGGTGGGTGGGCAGGGGGCAGAGTCCCAGAGCCCCCTGTTCCTCAGCTGCCTGCAGGAAGGCGGTTCCTAAGATGACTCCGGGGATGGCGCCATGGGGGTTGATCTCTTAGTGGTCCTGCAGGGGGAGACATAGATGACATCCCGGTGTTGTTCTGCTGCTCACTGGCACGGTGGCAAGGTCCCCTCCGTGGCTTCTTTGTGTATGAATGGGGCGTCCTACAGGCTGCCTTCGGAGGTGTGAAGTCGGCGAGGCAATGTGTGAGAAAAGTCTTTGTAACTGGTCAAGCGGGAGGTGGTGTGATGCTCAGGCTGGGTGGCTTTCTGGGAGGCCTTCCCTAAGCCAAGTCCACCCCCCGGGGAGGATGGAGGCCTCTGGTGTCTCACTGCCCGGAAGCAGAGCTCAGCAGTGCCCTGGGTGCCCCAGAGACTGTGGCCTGTTCTTAAACGTGATGGGCCAGGAGGGAGGAGATTGCCAACCTCTGCTGGGCACCTTCTCCCTGCCAGTGGCTAGACAACAAGTCAGGCCCTTTCGTGTATGTTTTGTCGTTCACTGTCACCACTCTGTGAAGAAGGCCCTTCTCTCAGAGAAGAGAAAACTGGGTGCAGGGGGTGCGGTGACCCACCCAAGCTCAGAGGACTGGGATGAAGTGGGGTTGAGCTTTGGGCGCAGGACGGGCGAGCTCCAAAGGCCAGGCTCCCCGGGGCTGTCGGGTATAGGGGTGTGTGTTGCCCAGGCCCAGGGAGGGGTCAGACCTTTGCAGGATCCCAGGGAAGGTCGCAGGGAGTGGGGCAGTTCTGGGAGTTTGCAGAGATGCATGGGGTCCTGTTAACTCCAGGGAAGAACCCAGAAGCCCCTTAAATCAGTCAGTATATCTTCAGCCTTTTGTCCTCTACTTCTGGGGTGCTGATAGCCTGGGCCAGGGTCTAGGGCCACCCCCAGAACTGGGGCCTGCCACCTAAGTTCTTCTTGTGGCTGGAGCTTTCCAGAAGCTCAATTCCTGAGGGACTCTCAGGGAGGAGGTGACGGCACCCGGGTGTCCCCACCTACCCACTCCGGCGAGGACCCTGTCTCCCGCAGATGGCCCGCATGCTGCTGAAACGGGGCTGCGACGTGAACAGCACCAGCTGCGCGGGGAACACGGCCCTGCACGTGGCCGTGATGCGCAACCGCTTCGACTGTGTCATGGTGTTGCTGACCTACGGGGCCAACGCCGACGCCCGCGGGGAGCACGGCAACACCCCACTGCACCTGGCCATGTCGGTGAGCCCACCGTCCGCATCCAGCAGCGCCCGTGCGGGGGAGGGGGCGCCTGCCCCTCACTCCCCTCACGCAGTGCCCTCTTCCTTTCCCCGCTGCTGGCAATCTTATCAGCTTAGACCCTGCCTTCTCCCTCAGGAGCCTTCTGTGTCGCCCTCTCAGCCCAAAATACCACCTCCTTCCTCTGCGCTGCAGTTCCTCTCCCTCCTGTGCTCCCCATTTGACAAGGGCATGGGGTGAGAGGAGCAGTACAGCCCCAACGACCTGCTTTGGCCTTGGGCAAGTCACCTCTGTCAGCCTCGATTTCCTTATCTGGAAACCGGGGGTGTCGGCACCCACCAGGCAGAGCTGTTGAGAGGAGTGAGTGACGGACCCTTGGTAACCCCTGGAGCGTCCCTGAAATGTCGCTGAGATGTCAGTTCTCCCCCCCCCCCCCCCGCCCCGCATTATTCGGGGAAATACTCATCTGCATATTGTTCCTTTCTCCTGGGTGGGACTCTAAACTCCCGGAAGGCAGGGTCTGCTTATACATCTTGGT
>NC_138373.1:150785520-150797041 GCF_054177405.1 Leptonychotes weddellii | reverse complement strand
GATAGACAACTAGAGCATGAACATATTAAATGCAGGGGAGGGATGTTATTCACCACTGACGTGTGTGTATGTGTTCCGTATTCCGTAGCAATAGCACGTATACATAAGTATGTTCAACAGATCTCTAAGGGATGGAATTGCAGAGGCATCTGGGACTCTAAAAGATGTAGGTTGAGGACACACTCAAAGACATCCTGTTTTATACCAAAGGCCATAACCGTGGTGGAGACACTGTTGCCTGGGAGGTGGAAACCGTAAATAAAATCATGGCCATTTTCAGCACCGAAGGAGCTCCTAGAATTATCTAGTTCATCTGTTCTCAGAAGTTTGGGTTTATATGGTCCCTTAATACTCTTTAAGAAATAATTATTGAAGATCCCAAAGACTTTTCATTTATTTGGATTTTATCTATATTTACTAGATTGGAGATTAAAAATAAGAAATTTTCAGAATATTCATTTAAAAATAACAATTCACCAACCACAGTCTAACCTCAATACGTAACATTTTTTTTTTAGAGAATGAGTTCTGTTTTTTTTTTTAAGATTATTTTTTATTTATTTATTTGAGACAGAGAGAGAGAGAGAGAACGAGCAGGGACGAGGGTCAGAGGGAGAGGGAGAAGCAGACTGCCTACCAATCAGGGAGCCCAATGCAGGGCTCAATCCCAGGACCCTGGTGGGATCATTACCTGAGCTGAAGGCAGACGCTTAACTGATTGAGACACCCAGGTACCCCAATAAGTAACATTTCTATGAAAAACAACTTTATTTTCCAAAACAAAAAATAGTCAGTAAGAATTGGCATCATTTTACATTTTTGCGTATCTTTTTAATGCCTGGCCTCAGGGAAGACACATTGATTCTCCTGTCTTCTGCTACATTTATTCTGTTGCAATATGTTGTTGAATATATGTTGGAGGGTTTGAAGAAAATCTGGGCTCAGATAGATACGTAGTTGGAAAAGATACACAGTTGCGCCTTTTCAGAGAATCATGAATATTCTTCAATGTTGCACCTAAACTGGACAAGGGGTAGTTTCTGACAAGTCGATTCCTAGCGGGCCCCACAACCATCTCCATGAACTTTTCACACTTTGTTCCATTAAACACTTTATTCCATTGATATCTCTTGTACTCCGCATGGATCTTTTACCCATGCATGATTTCAGGTCATCCTTGGAAAATATTGTTTCACTGTGCATGCATAGAAATGTTGAATCAATTCGTTGTATGGTATCAAAATCCCACATTTGTAAATATCCCCACCGATCTCATCAGAAGAGTCTTTCAGTTTGGCGAAGCTGTCAGCCCCCCGTGGCATATAAAAGTGTTCTGGAATTCCCATTTTTGTTTGCAAACTTGAATCTTATCATTGGCACAAAATATTGTCAGGTGTTTTTCTCGAAGTGCCAGGCTCACTGCATTCGTTTTTGAGAACGTCTTCTGAATACCCAAGGTTGACCCATCGTAGTTCATCAGTCATGATCTCAAGTAAAAATGGCATTCCAAGAAAAAAAGCATGGTTCTGCTCACAACTCAAACAACTGCATCCATGCTTTTCCTCAAGATAACGGTTGTGCTTTAGCATGCCACAGAAATACCTATGCTTTCTCTCCATCTTTTTTTTTTTTTTTTTAAGATTTTGTTTGTCAGAAAGGGAGAGAGAGCATGCACAAGCAGGGGGGAGCGGCAGGCAGAGGGAGAAGCAGGCTTCCCGCTGAGCAGGGAGCCCGATGTGGGACTCGATGCCAGGACCCTGGGATCATGACCTGAGCCAAAGGCAGACACTTAACCAACTGAGCCACCGAGGCATCCCAGTTTCTCTCCATCTTATGACATGGAGTAAACAGTGTCAAAATTTAATAAAATTAATTCGTACTGATTCATGAAGGACATTCCTGAGGGAAACTGGCTTTTTAATTAATTGGTTGATTACTTACTGTGAACGAGCAGCAGAGAGGAAAACCACAGCGAGTATTAGTTTGATGCGACTGTTGTGCTGAGGCCCAGGCAGCTTTATCCATCACTGTTTTTACACGATTGGTGCAAAAGTCAGTACAACACAAAAAGCAAACATCTTGATTTTTTTATGAGAGCAGAGTTTGTTTGTTTTAAGTGTACTTACCTTTTTTTAGTAATCTCTACTGCCCAACATGGGGCTTGAACTCAAGACTCTGAGATCAAGAGCTGCATGCTCTTCCAGCTGAGCCAGCCAGGCGCCCCTGTGAAAACAGTGTGGCCCTCATGAACCCTCTAGAGGGTATCACATGTTCACGGGGAGCCCCTGCCGATGTCCCTTGTTTTCTATAAGCAGGTACTTGCGGACCAGCCTCACAGTTTTTGGCACGTTCATGAACCACGTTTACAGTTACGAACTTAATCATTTCTTGAAGCTGGTTTGCTTTTAAACTTACTTAAATTTATTTTGAAGGAAGTGTTCGATCACTACCGAAAGCGGTAAACCAGTGACGCAAAAGAAAGGAAACCAAAGCAGAAATGCGTAGCTAATGATTCAAGCTTGCGTACTTAGCTGTGTCCATATAAATCCTGATGTACATGAGCCACCATTTGGAAAACTGCATTCTAGATGCATCTCTTCATTCTCTGGGCAAGGAAATTAGGCCCCAGGAAGAGGGGGGTGATAAGACCAGAGCTCTGGTCTCCTGGCAGCCAGTTTATTGGTTTGTTCTGGGAAACCATGTCCCCCATCCCCCTGCCCAGCCTCCAGATGTTAAATGCATAGTGCTCCGTGGAGAGAAGCTGCACTTGCAGGCTGCCATCAGGGAGGATGTGTGCTCAGTCACCCCTCATGAAAGACACCTAGACATGATGGGCAGGACAGCCTTCCCTTTCCCTGCTCACCCTTGCTGCTGTTCCTGAAAGTGATCAGCAGCTGACGCCTCAGTGTCCCCATGGCTCCTGGGGCAGCGGTCATAGATGCATTGCTTCCTTCGAGAAGTTGCTGGTGGGGCTGGGGTCTGGGGTGAGTCACTTCCAGCTTCTGCCTGGCTTATTAGGTGGGTAGGGGTTCTGAAGGGTTCCAGCATCTTCTCCCATGCCCATGAGAGGCCCACCAAGTTGATGGGCAAAGTGAACGAGGCTGGCGTCCCTTTTCTCTTCCTTTCCCTGAGCTGTTGCATTTTCCCCTTAATCCATCCCCAACAGAAAGACAATGTGGAGATGATCAAGGCCCTCATTGTGTTTGGGGCAGAGGTGGACACCCCAAATGACTTTGGGGAGACTCCTGCGTTCATAGCTTCCAAGATCAGCAAACGTAAGTGCCCTGCACTCTGGACCAGAGTTGGGCAGGGGTGGGTGGGTGCATGCACTGGGGAAGAGGGTGGTCCCAGCCATCAGGCACCAGCATCCTGTCCATACCCACCCCCGTGCTCCCTGCATGGGGTTTCCAGGAGCACCTGGGAGCCTGAGAGGGGAAGCTTTCTGTGCCTAAGAACAAGGGCCATCACCGGTAGATGGTTCGAACCCACCAAGGGGCTTGCCAAACCAGTGTCCTCTTCTGTGCGGCCCCCATCGTTCTTCAGGGTGCCTGGACTCCTGGGGAGGTGGGTAGGATATGCAGTAGCGTTAGCCAGTTGCTCATTCCTGAGGAATTCACCGATGGGACCGCTTGCAGGAACAACCGTGGGTTAATGCATGCACCGCCCTCCACAAGTACATGTGCGTGCCCTGTGCACACAGGCTTGCAGCATGCACCGCACGTTCACTTGGGGAGCCTTGGCATCAGGGCTGGAAAAAGCAGATCATCCTCAGCAGAAGCCTGGGTCCCCTTCAGGGGGTTTTGGGGAGCTGGGGAGGTTGCTGTGGGTGTGTAGCTATTAGTGTGCAAGTGTGCATGCATGCGTTACTTCTTGCGGCATCTCTCCTAGAGGAGGGGAAATGCCCCCAGGCTGCTTGGTCCCTTTTGAGCTCTGGAAGGGACCCTCCATTCAGCGGTTTTGAGAATTGCTGAATGTGGAGGCGAGAGTCCTGTTTTCTTTCTTTTTAAGTTAGGTTTTTATTTTTTTTAATTTTATTTTTTTAAAGATTTATTTACTTATTTGTCAGAGAAGGAGAGAGAGAGAGAGCACAAGCAGGGGGAGCGGCAGGCAGAGGGAGAAGCAGGGAGCCTGATGCGGGGCTCCGTCCCAGGAGCCTGGGATCATGACCTGAGCCGAAGGCAGATGCTTAACCAACTGAGCCACCCAGGCATCCCTTAAATTAGATTTTTAAAATAGTTTATAGTAGATATAATTAAGTCCAATTTTGGGGTTGGTTTGTTTTAAAGATTTTATTTATTTGACAGAGAGAGACCCAGCGAGAGAGGGAACACAAGCAGGGGGAGTGGGAGAGGGAGAAGCAGGCTTCCCGCAGAGCAGGGAGCCCAATGTGGGGCTCGATCCCAGGACCCTGGGATCATGACCCGAGCTGAAGGCAGACGCTTAACGACTGAGCCACCCAGGTGCCCCAAGAAGTCCTGTTTTCTTGACTGGAAGTGAAGGGAAAGAGGGGTCCCCAAATACTCGGACTGGGCAACCTCAGCCTTCTTCCATATTCTGTGGTCGACCTCCCTGCCTTGCCAGGCCCCAGGAAGCTATTTGTCTGTAACAGATTGGAGTTAGCACGCCCTGTCAGAGTAGGGTTGGGCCTCCGGGGGGTCCGGTTCCCCCACATACCCAGGCCACCTGATAGATGAGAGCAGGGGCCGTGTGTGGAAAGGAGGGGCCTCTCACTTGCATGTTGACATCACTTGTGATCCTGTACGATCTCCCCCTCCCCAAACCATGACTAGTTGTCACCAGGAAGACGCTCTTAACTCTGCTGAGAACCGTAGGGGCCGACTACCGCCTCCCACTCACCCAAGGGGCCCCCTCGGAGCAGTGCTCCACTACGACACATCACTCCTTCTTCTCCCTGGAAAGATCTCAGCCCCCACCGATCAGCTTAAACAACCTAGGTAGGCCTCCCCCCTGCCACGCTCCCTCCTCTCCAGCTGGTCTCCAGGTGCTGGGATCAGAGCAGTCCTTATCCGAAGGAAACGGGACCCAGGGTAGAAGCTGTTGAAGGGAACAAGGAAGGATGGGGCAGGATTTGTCAGCCTCTGGAGGCAGCCAGTGACCCATAGAGCCCAGAGGCCTGGGGGGGCAGGGGTCCCTGGCTAATGGCCCACAGTCCATGTCTCCTGAGAGAATGCCCTGGACACGGTCTCAGGTCTGGGCATCCCCAGGGCACCCATTAGGGGGGTGCTTTCATGGCCGCCTCTTGTGCCCTGGGAGCTCAGGGTGGGCAGTGATGAGTGCTCTTGGGGTCCAGAGCCCCTGGCCTTCTGGCTCCAATGAGGAGTGTTTCTGCCACGCTGCAGAATCTGCCAGGCCTGGGGCCTCTATGTCTCCTGCTGGCCCCTTTGGTGACCTACAGGCCTTTGAACATGGCCAGGCAACCTGCCTCTGCCCCTGTGTGTCCTTGGTGCCTGTGGGGATGGCCCCCAAGGAGATGGTATCCGTTCTCTGGACTTTCTGTGGGCCCGAGATTGTTTGAGAGTAGGGTCCCCCGAACAGGGCAGTCAGAAACCAATCCTTGGCAAACCAGCTTTTTTTTTTTTTACTCTCTTGCCGTGGAAGCAGACACCAGCACCTAGCCAGGATAGCCCACCCTAGCCTGCAGTCAGGGAAGGCAGAGCCCGCAGCCAGTTGGTCCTCTGGCTCTGCCCCTCCCCTCCCCTGCCCATCCCCACCCAGGCCCTGCCCCCCCACCCCATCTTTATCTCTCAATTTTACAGGCAGGCCGTCACCCATGCCAGGCTGGATGGTGGGCCTGGGGCGCAGCGTCAGATGGGTAATGCCCTGGGCCTCGAGGGGCCGCAGAGCCTGCTGAGCCCCCAGTTCACTGTAGCCCTAGTGCCCTCTTTTTCCCAGCTGCAGGCCAGACACATGCATCTGGCCTTACTACTCTCTCCCTGGCACTCTGTCCACTGCCTCTCCTGGTCAGTCTCGCGCTTATCTCGCCCACCCTCTGGCCACATGCCCTGGTGAGGGGGAGGTGCTCTGCCTTGCAGCCTGCGTTCCTGCTTTCCTCCTTCTAGACTCTGCACAGTGGTGGGGAGGGCCCGTCAGAAGCTGGATGACATGGCAGTGCCGGGCCAGCGGGAGGGCAGCCAGCGCATCGGGTGGCGGCGGGGGTGGGGGTTTGGGGCGCAGAGCAGAACACGGAGGGAGTGGTGGGTGCGGCTGATCTGAGAGGCCACTGAGGAAGTTTCCAGACCTGGGATCAGGATGAGCAGCATCTGGAGAGTGGTTGGTTATCTCCCTTCACTCATGGACTTAAACCTCAAGGAATGTCCAGACTCAGCCCTTTTGGCTAAATGACCTTGGATGAGTCAGTCCCTGACACTCTCTGAGCTTCATCTGGCAATTGGGAATAAGGATTCTGGTGATGATGGATGTCAGCAGCTCCGCTTGCCCGATGCATGAGAAAGCGCTGTGGGAACTGAAAAGCACAGGGCATGGCCGGGGTGCTTGGGCTTCGGGGCTTTGGGAGGAAGGCGTCGAGGAGAGTCTGGGAGCTCTCCAGGTGGGATGGGGGCACTTCCCAGAGAGGTGGGCTCCCCTCTGAATTCTAGCCTGGTGGCCTCTTGCTCAGCTGTGTCCTGGGACGCAGAGCCCTTGCTGGCGGCCGGAGGCAGGTGCTCCTGCCAGGGGCGGTCGGGGGAGGGCACAGCCCCACAGCTGTTCTCAGGGCCCGAGGGCTGGTGGGAACCCAGCACCCGCGTGGCCCCGGCCCACCGGACCTTGTGCCTCACAGAACTGCAGGACATCGTGCACATCCCCCGCTCCCGGAAGCCGGCCTTCATCCTGAGCTCCATGAGGGACGAGAAGCGAACGTAAGTGGAGGCGGGAGGGAGACCGCACGTACGAGGCTCTGCTTGGTGCCCTCCAGCAGGCTCGGGGCTTTCAGCTAGTCCACACCAGGGCCCTGGGAGGTAGTTTGTGTCCTCTGTAGTTCACAGAGAAGGGACTGGCTCTTCAGAGAGCCTGGGTCTGCTCTTTCATCAGTGACCATGTGGGCTCGGGGGTCACACGATGGAGGGGGCTGCAGTCCTGTCCCTTCCCTCCTGACCTTGTCCTGGTTTCTTGGGGAAGATCACTCAGAGCCCCTCTGTGATGCTGAGCCTGCTTCCCCTGGCTCTACCCTACCCCTTGGCCTGCTTCCCCCCACAGAGCTAGTGGGTGGGCTGGCTTCCCAAGCACCTGCTGTACACCCAGGCCCATCCTCGGAGGCAGGCCTGGGTGATGGGCACAAAGAGCAGAAGCCTTGGTCCTTGAGGACAATCCCTGGGGCCCAGAAAGAATGTCTGCCACGCAAGGCAAGTTCCCAGCGCGAATGTGCTGGGAATCGACTGTGCTTTCTCTCTCTTTTCTCCCTTCCATAATAGAGCTGCTTTCTTGTTCTCTGGCTCTTACTGTCCCGTGCTCCTAACAGCCTGCCTGGGGAGGGATTAAGACCCTTGTTCTGCACGTGCGGGACCTGAGTCCCTGAGAAGTGAAGTGACCTGCTCAAGGTCACATAGTGAGCATCAGAGCAGAGACTCGAGCCTGGGTCTTCGGAGCTCACGCCCTTCCTGCTGCTGCAGGCTCTCTGGGCGCACAGAATGCCGTTGAGTCAGCAGACACAGCCCCTGCTCCTAGGGCCACATGGTAGCAACAGGTGGCTCTGCCTCTCCTTGCCTGAAGGGTTGGCTCCCATTTAGTAGGTCTCACTCGTTTCCAAGGCCGCCCTGTGATGTGCACCCTGGAGGTACCTCAGCCCCATCCGCATGCTGGTGGTTCCTGCCGCCGCGCCTCCCACGTGCGTACATGCACGCACACGCACACACCTGCGCAGGGGCTGAGGAGGGTACCAGAGGGAGGACCGACCTGTCCCGGCCAGTAAGAGGAGAGGAGGCAGATTCTCCAGCAGAATCAGGGTAATTCGCCCCAGCCGGAGTACCCTCCCTGCAAGCAGGACTGAGGCGAGAATCAGGACACCCCTGTGGGGACCTCCCCACACAGGGCTGTGAGCCACATTGCTCCGCCTTGCTCCGTCTGGGTTGATGTCTCCGTTGTAAGCCCCGCATCCTTAGAAGGGTCCCTCGCATGTCTGCTCTGGCCTCCCTGGTCAGGGGTCCTGTGGGCCTCCGGTGACAGCCCAGCCTCCCCTGCCACCCTCTGGGCTTGCTGGGCTGGGCAGCTTGTCCAGGAAAACAGGGGACCCGAGAGGTGGGCCACCCAGGCCTCCATTTACCAGCTGTCTGCCGACGCCTCCTGAGTGCACTGGATACACGGCTCTGCCCAGAGCAGAGCCAGTCTCTGCCCTCAGGGAGCTTCCATCCCATCCTGTGCGGGAGAAAGACAGTGACCGAGGGAACCAAGACGCTTGCTTATGGGAGCTAGAAGTGCTGTACGCCAAGGAAGTGGGTGGAGGAGGAACAGGCTGAGCTGGAGGGGGCTGATGGCATCAGAGCAGGCTTCTCTCAGCAGTGACATTTAAGCTGAGATGGAAGGATGAGGAGACCAGAAGGAAGCTTCTGGGTCTGAGCACAGACTGAAACCCTTCCCCAGGGCAGGGAGCCTGGCATGGCTGGGCCGTGGAGACGTGTCAGGGCGTGTGGCAGAGCAGGTGACTCAGGAGTCAGCAGGCCCCTGTCCATCCGGCCGCATCAATTCCCAATCTTGTGACTGGGCGGTCACCTAACCTCCGAGCTTCATTCCTAGCTGGGAGTGTCGGCCTCGAAGGGGTTTGGGATGTTTGTGCGAATTCACGCTGGGAGAAGCACCTCACAGCTCCTGGCACACAGACGATCCTCCCTCCCTGCCCCCCTCCTCGCCTGCTGCTCCCACCTGGGAAGAGGGTCCTCACCCTCTCCACCAGCCGCCGTTCCTGGCCGGCTGCAGGATACCAGCCCTTCCCCCCAGCCTTGTCTAATTCAAAGAGACTTTTCTTAGGCACCTGCTTCGGGGCAGGCCTGGGCCTGGGAATCCACACCCACCCAAAACCAAGTGGGAGAGGCAGACCCAGCTGTCCGCTGAGGTGGCACCTGGCCCCTTTCCTTATTGCTAATTACACTTTTCCCCTCCTGAAATACTCTGTTTATTCCTTTACTGACTGTGCTCCTGCCGCCCCCCCTCAAAAAAAAGAAGCCCCAGTAGCACGCAAGCTCCACGGGGCCTTATCTTTACGTGCTCACAGGTGTTCAGGGCCACAGGCCCACGTAAAGTGCTGGGCTGTAACGGGATCCTCTTCTCTCCCACTGCTGTCCCCACCACAGCCACGACCACCTGCTCTGCCTGGACGGAGGGGGCGTGAAGGGCCTCGTCATCATCCAGCTCCTCATCGCCATCGAGAAGGCCTCAGGCATCACCACCAAGGATCTCTTTGACTGGGTGGCGGGGACGAGCACAGGGGGCATCCTGACCCTGGCCATTCTGCACAGTGAGGGCAGGTCCCTGGGTGGTGTGAGCAGGGCACGGTGGGGTTGGGATCTGCCCTCCAATTGCACTCAGTTTCTTTTCAGAGCTTTGCAAAGAGGGTCGTTGGGGAGGGGAGGGCCTGGAAGCCCTTTGTGGGGGCGGCTAAGGGCATTGGGGTGCGAGGCTGGAAAGAGAAGGGCTGGGGGGTGGGCTGGGGCTGGGTGCCCTGCCCTCCATGGGGGACACAACGAGCCTTTCCGTGTACGAAGCATTTTTACATCAGTCACCTCTACCACTCTTCCCCCACAGCCTTGTGAGGCAGGCCCTGCTGGGCCTCAGAAGGGCTGGAAATAAGGAAAGCCATTCTGAGGGTGGGTGCAGTGGGTGGGCTCAGGAAGGAGGAGCCACGGAGTCACAGAAATCCAGAGCCCCAGTCAGCATGCGCTGTTTACCCACAGGGAAATTAAGGCCATGGGGGGAGAGGAGTGCCCCAAAGTCACAGAGCCCAGCCATGGAGTTGCTGGGGCTAGGACAGTTCCTTAGACAGCCGGGACTTCCTTAGACAGCCAGACCAGCACGTCCCAAGGCCACAGGGCACCCATGCATCACAGCGTCGCAGAGGTGACAGAGGTGCCTCGCTTACCAGGCAGGCTTCTAGGTGGTTCTTGTCTCCACTCAGTGTCCCCTTTGTGGAGCTGTCTGGGCTGCGTGATGCTGCCTGCAGGGGGCCTTCCCAGAGCCAGCTACCACCCAGGCAAGAATGGTCCTCTGCCTCGGCTTCCCTGACCTTTCATCCCTGCCCCAGTGCCTGGCAATTCCAGGTTCTCCAGTGCACCCCCCAGGTCTGAAGGCATGGGGAGAGGACCCTGCGGCCCCCAGACCAGGCCTGTACTGGGCAATGGGGTGGTGGGGCTGAGGCAGGTGCATGCCCCCGCTCAGGGAGCCCCAGTCCCATGGGGGAGCTGCAGGCATCTGGGTATTGACCGTGTGAGGAGGCCATGGCCCAGCAGTTCAGGGTGTCAGGGACATGAGGCAGCCAGGCCAGGAGGCGGCTGAGAGCAGCGTCCCATGGGGCTCTGGGAAGAGGATTATTAGTCAGCAGTCTTCTGGGACTTCCCTCCCCTGGCCTCAGGGGCCCCACATCCCCTCTCTGGTCTCCAGTTCTTGCCTTCCATGAGACAAAAGCTATCTTGGATCTGTGTCTGCCCAGTGGGGCATGAGGTCTGGGGTGCGGACGTCCTAGCCTCCTCCAGAAAGGATCACTTCCTTCTTCAGACTCCCGGGGGCTATGGGAGGGATTTGAGAAGTCACCTAGTTCAGCCTCTGGTAATAGCAGACCCCTCTACTCCACAGCCCCCCTGCACCCTGCTTGTACAACCCTAGCCCGAGTGAGGTGCAGCCTGCCCCTTTGACCCTGCCTGTCCTCAGAGGCCTACAGGACAGGGCTGGTCCTTCTATTCTGAGCCAAATGGGGTAGGTCTAGATTAGCTTTAGAAGCTCTTACACTTTCAGGGCCCTTCTCTAAGGAGAATACAAAATTGTGAATACAGAATGACGTGCAGAGCCTCGGGGCTGCTGAAGGGGAGTCTGCCTCTGTGGGAAGTTGCCGAGGAGAGGCCCAGGAGCCCCGGCTGGGTTAAGTGCCTGAGACAAGCCGGTCCCCGGCTGCCACCCCCTGCCCCCGCAGCTGGCAGGGCGTGGCCCTCGTGTCTCCCCCACCTTGTTCCTAGGCAAGTCCATGGCCTACATGAGGGGTGTGTACTTTCGCATGAAGGATGAGGTGTTCCGGGGCTCGCGGCCCTATGAGTCGGGGCCCCTGGAGGAGTTCCTGAAGCGCGAGTTTGGGGAGCACACCAAGATGACCGACGTCAAGAAACCCAAGTAAGCCTCCTCAGCAGGAGCACTGTGGCTGTGGCCCCAGCTGGGCAGCCCTCCCACCGTTCTGGGGGCGCAGAGGGCTCCCTGCCCCGGTCTGGTGAAAGGGGGGGGCATTCAGCAGCTCCTTCCCAAGTGGGCCAGGGGCTTCTGGAGGACGCTGTTGCGGGACACCCCCCACCTGGGACTGCTGTTTTCCCAC